>NC_068395.1:898406-1055906 GCF_023724105.1 Carassius gibelio | reverse complement strand
CCTCGCTCGCACTTTTATTCAAGTTCAGATGTTCTTGAAAGAGAAACGCTGTGGTCACAGACAGACTCGCTTTCACTGGTTCCCTGATCTGTTAGGAATGCTATCAGGAAGTTAAAACCGCTTCAAATAAAGCCTCAGTATTCTGGGTTTCTTTTCTTCAATTCACGCAAGCTAAAATAATCCACGGCCAACACAGGCTGATTGTACCTATACAAACAGTTACTTTCAAACAGCTTTTGCTTGAATAATTACATAGAAACAACTAACTCCATATCACAAAACACACGCAGAAAACGCATTTAACTCAATGAAACAAGATGTTACTGCTTTAGTATTATTAGCAATATCAGTCAACGTCCTCATTAAAGAAAACACAACTGGCTTTAACTCAGTCGTTCTAAAATAACTTACTAATGTAATCAAATAAACTCTACTCTGATATATCATAATGTATCAAGCTAAATACTTCAACAACAGCAACTGTTTGTAATGATTTTCTTCAGACCTTTGTTGCGTAATATTTCATTTACAGTGGATTCATCTTCAAAAGCAATATTAAACCATCAAGACTCTCCTAGACATGTTTTTTTTTTTGTCAGTATTCAAAATGGCCAACAGAAATTGTAATTTTTATCTTGTATTTTTAGTGGACAGATGCGTATGCACACGAAAAAAATAAAGAACACGTGTGTGTGAATTGTGTGAAAAGTAACTACAGTTGTTTTTGGACACGAACCATTCTTGGGGTAAATACGATGGATTTAAGTACTGAAACTACTTGTATGTAACGTGTTGTCTTCAAAAACATACATTTAAAAAATAAAATACATTTCTAAATTGAGGGTTTTATGTAAACAATAATTGAAAAAAGTCTTTCTGATTTAATAATTCCAGCCTATCAAAGGGTTAATAACATCAGTAATTCTTAGAAATCTCCTAAAACTTGGATTAATATATTTTTTCAATTAGTATATGAAATTCTCACATGCAAAGCATTAAATAATAATTATTAATAACGATATAAAAGTGATACTATAAAGTGTTCAGAACCGAAAACACAGAGATTCACCAGTAATAACCAGACAGATGTTCATGAATCCGATAAAGCATCATGAAGATTGGCTTTAGAAACCACGAATCCAAGATTCAGACGCATGAACGTATTTAGTAACAACATCTGAAAGAGGACATGATCGCATTACCTTCAACCCGATCTCCAGTCCGTCACTTCATCACAGTCGAAGCGGGTGTGTTTCTCCATCACTCACATATGATTATAACCATCATATGACCACACAAACACCAGCGCAGATCACCACTGTGCAACGGGAAATTGGGACTTGTTGCTCAGACTTGCGGAGACAGGGGCGTGGCTTGGCAAACAGGCCCCGCCCCTCGACGGGTGTTCGAGCCAGTTCGAGCAAACCTCTAGCGTAATAATGCTTCCTCTCTCCCGTTCTGTACTGACATCAGCTGTAAATCAGGATCATCTGCACTATATCATAAAATCATTAGACGATATCATATATCATTCAATCATGGCAAACATCATTTAACAATAACACACACACACGAGCTAGCGTTGTTAAATTAGAAGTGGGCTAGTTGTCATATATTTCTTTCCTTTTACATATTATTTTATGATTTCGTTTGCGTTATAAATGATTTAAGGTTTAGCATATTGCCCCATAGTCTAGCCCACTGAATCTCTTACACAAAATTTTTTAAATATTAATAAACCCAAACTGAGAAATTGAGTTAAAGAAAAGTAACAACTAAGTTGTTATCCCAATTTATAGTCGGTACTGCATACGCTTAATATGCATATGTACTGTAAGAAGTTCTGTTGGGGTGCACAGTGCTATGGATTTTTTTTAGTCCAATGTGAATCAAGCATGCAGCTAGCATTCAGTGTGGCATATGCATTGTACCATCTATCATAAAGCAATTATCACAGCTCGTTGCATATACTTTCAAGGCATTAATACGCAGAATAGAGTGTTTTAGATCGACAGCAGCTCCTGTGAGTCTTATACAGTGGGCTGTGTGTGTTTGGCACCAGAGGAGACAGCGCGCGCCTTGAATTCTAATCGCGCACGTGCCTCAGCATATAAAGGGACAAAACATCACGAGGGCTTCTGAAGCTCTCACACACAATCTAGACGGGTTGGCAGTTCTTAACACTGAACAAACATTACATTACGTTAGTTTTGGCGAATATCAGCACTCATTTTCAGTACCATTGCATTCATGTTGTGCTCTTTCTTTATGAGGTCGATTCTACTCCAGCGCTCACGCGGAGTTTCCATGGCAACTGCTGCTGCTTTCATCCCTTCCCGCGCAACAAGTCACCTGATGGCGCGAAGAAAACGGCACTAACTATGCGTTCACACCGCCGGTGTTGTGCCGAATTTTGACTCCCTGCCAAATTATTACAAAATTCGGCACCACACCGGCGTCGAGAGCGTCAAAAATCGCTCTTGCCGCTCTGCTCACGATGCTGCAGAAAGATTCGTCAGCGTTCAGACGCTCTGAGGTAGATCGAATGATTATTTTGTATTTAAAGCATAGACTGTAAAAAAATATGGACGTAGTGTCCGTGACGTCACCCATAGATTCCTCAATAGCGGTTTTGAAGCCTAAAGTGTGCAGAGCGGGCCGTCGCCATCTTGGCAGCGCGTCACCGCGCGACTCTCCCGGATTATCGAAAATGGGCAAAAAGGCGGGAGCTGATTGCTGAAGCCACGCCCACCTAGCGCGATGGCATTGTCAGCAGCGGCAATCCACCTGTCACTCAAGTGGCCACGCCCTTAATTATGCAGAACTTTAAGGCTTAATATCATTTAAACGGATGAGTTATAAAAAAATTCACCCCCCTCACAGTTGTCATGAAGGGCAAAATTAGCAATATAGACCAAAATCATTTTTTGAACCAGGCTGTAAACGTTTTTTTTCTGCTGTAAAGTTGGGCATTTTAACATGGGGAGTCTATGGGACTGACTCCCTTTTGCAGCCAGCCTCAAGCGGCCAGTCGATGGATTGCAGTTTTAGTCACTTCCTTATTGGCCTCACGAGAGAGAGCGAGAGGTTGCCACTCGATTTAAAGCAGCTGCAAAGAAAACAAGCTTGTTGATCTCGTGCAGACTAACCCCAAGGAGGGTAACGTTTCAAGTTAACCTCATTAAATATTGTTGTGGATAAAGTATTAAGTTCCTTTACCTAATAATGTATAAAGCACTGTAAAAATATGATGCAAGTATTAAGATTATTATTCCGATACTGCACATCAGCAACTCACCAGGAAAATGAACAATCTCAGACACCTTGGTCCACGTATCACTTTTAATGTATTTTTTTTTTATGTAATCCTCTCAGGCGTTGGACTTCTACGTTCCGATTGGTTGCTGCCCAACCGCGTCATAGCTCATTACCATAAAGTTGCCTTGATTTCAACTCTCCTCAACGCTCGCAATGGCCAAGTCGCGCCGCGCCGCTACTCGCAGCCGACTTACATTGAAAATGAATGACTTCCAGCCACTTTGACGCTGGCGATGTGAACACACAGTAATGCTGTGTTCACACCAAACGCAAATAGAGCATCAAATTCGCGTCTAACAAGTCTAGTTTGCCGCTTGAACATTTTGAATGCATTCGCGCGTCTAGAGCGAAATAGACGCGCGTAGAAAGCAAAAGTTTGAAGCAAAATTGACGCGTCTGAGGCGAAATCCGCTTCTTGTGGGAGGGGCAAGTGACAGCGGTTGTCTGTTTGCAAGATGGCTGATGTTGATCGAGCACTCGGGTCTTTTCCACTTTTTCCCTGCACACGTCCTCTGAATAAACACATTATCTTGTTAGCTAAAAGTAGCTGTAGGCTATTTTAAAGGGAAAGTAGTTGTTAAAAAACAGCGGGAACGCCGCGGGTTGATAAACGTGTACGGACTCAGAAGTTAAATGTGTATTTACAACACACTCCTCCAAGCGAGGTCCTTTTTATTCCTAAAATATGAACTTGTGTGTGATACTTGTGTCATAAAGCTCCGGTTGACTGCTCATGTTGAATGAGTGACTCCTGAGCAGGCTCCTGATTGGCTAACGCGGTGTGAATTTACGCCAAAGTTCAAATTTTTCAACTTGGGCGGCAGACGTGAATTCGCGTCAAACACATAAATGCACAAAAGCACAATTCGCGCGTAAATCGCCTATCGCGCCAGACGCTCAATTTATGGCATTCGCGCGAACTAGACGCGCGAATGAGGTGAATTTGCGTCTTCCGCGCCGCGCTAAACGCCTCATTCGCGCCGCGAGACCTCCAGACGCACGTAAACGTTGAAAACTTAAAATTGAAATCATTCAGGTCAGACGCTCTATTCGCGTTTGGTGTGAACACAGCATAAGAAGTAACGTTACCTCAGAGAAGAATTAAAACGTCTTTCCCTAGTTTAAATGATATATGATGTAAGCTGGGTTTCTACATAACTTTCCACAAGTTTTAGTTTCCCAAACATAAAGTTGCTGATTATGTTTTCACGCGTGAGTGTAAAGAAGGAAACAAACAGGACTGCTGTCGACTGACAAGGTACTTGATTCATACACCATTTTTATATGGGTACTACATAACTGTTTGCTTAATGGTTACATAATGGAGCACTTTTGGTCCTTATTAAAGGTAGACGCCATATTACATTTTATTTATACATGTACGGTATGTTTATTAGGCTATATATTGTCTTAAGATCTTATCACGAAACATGTTTGGCACACAGATACACCAAAGTATCAACAATTTAATGGACTATTCATCTATTCTCATCAGACATTAAATATTGCGTTCATACACAGATAAAATCAAGAAATAGTCAAGGAACACAATTTCTTATCTCGAATCATCAGTGTGGTACAACTTGATACCGATTTATATATTTATTTCTGAATTCGCATAGCCCTTCCTGCAAACCTCTAGTGCTTCACAAACCACAACATTTTATTTTAATTTTTACTTTTTCATTTCTGATCAAAAAACAGTTTTTAATTATAATACTCATGCAGACAGATAAGACACAGATTAAAAGGAGTGATTGTCTCATAAAAAGTTTTATTTTCTGCCTAAATGTACAAAGGCAAGTTACAGTATTGTATAAAAAATGTAGCAATTTACACTTTACATGAGAGATCCCTAGGAAGAGAGAGCGGGACAGAGAGAGTGATGGTTTACAAAGAGAAATATATCCAAACACAGAAATTAAGAGGTGTAAACATCTTTCTTTCAAGTACCGCTATGGGCGTTGGGTGGGTGGGGCTTAATCAGTGGGAGGGGCCTGATAAGAACAGAAAACAAAATAAAACCATTTCCCTCTTCTCTTGCCACAAGGATCGCACAGGGCAGGCTATATTAGCACCGTCTGAGACAAATATAAACGAACGTTTGAACTGTTAAAACCGGCTGTTTAATCTTTCTACATGGAGAAAACCTGAACTAGAAAAAACTACAGCAACAACAAAAGAAGATCCATCAAAAATAAATTAAAACAAGCGCTTTTTCCTCAACAATTATGAATCAAGTCACCACACAGCTCAGGTTTACTGGCTAAACGTGTGAAGACAGAACAACTAAAAGAGAGGTTATTACTGAAATTAAACCAATGCATTGTGCCATTAGGCCTCATTAGCATGAGCATTAGTTAAAATCAGATTAGGGGTTTTTGGTGGCATTGAAACTAATGCTCACTTATAAATTAAATTTATTCATCTTGCAGACTTGCTGTTTTTGTTTTACTAGTCATGTCACGACAGAGATGAAAAACATGTTTAACATGTGGAAAAAGCCACCTCTTCACTACAAACAAATTAGGTTAAGTGATGTCTTCTTCCTTGTGCCGTTCAGTAATCGAGTTTGAATACAGCCGAGAGCGATGAACATGCAAGGATGATATAAATGCTCAGATTTCAACAATGCTCTCCTGAGAGTTTCAGATTCACACAATAACTGCATGATGACGGACTTGAAAAACTAGCACCGGACTCGGGTTGTCACTTCTTCTGATATGTGAACGCGCCATTGCTTACGTGGTTTGCCGAGGTGTTGACTAAAAATCCTGACGTCTTATTAAAATTGACTTTCAGTGAACGCAAAAAATGTGCTTCTAAACAGCTTCAAAGCAGAGCGGGACCAAGTAGACACTGAAGAGGAGGGTTAGAAAAAGTAGTAAAAAAACAAAACCACTTCCAATATAAAGCCGTTGTACCAGTTAAACATTGATATTAATGTCAACAATGGTAGAAAAAAAGCTAACAGAAGAAAAAAAGAGAAAGAAATAGTAAGAAAATCCGATAGCATCCAACAACCTGTTTTTAAAATAATTCCTTTGTACAATATATACAGAAAGCACATAGTGAGGGAGAAAAGGAAGGACGCCTGCTTGTGTCGCATTGCTCTCTGTTTGGATTAATGCTTTTACCGAGTGCTGGATCATACCACGCAGACGTACAGAAGAAGTGAGGGAACATTTTCCAGCTCTTCCTCGTTTCATGCTCCGTGAGTCTGGATCGGAGGACAGACCCAAAGTCGAAGTCGTCTAGAAGCTGGATGCTGGCTCGAAGCCTCTTTTGAGGTTATCTCACTCGGATCGCTCTAAGCCTTTAAGGTTTGCTCCTTTTTGGACTTCACGCATGAAGTCTGGCATGAGATTCCCAAGCAGCAAAGTATCCGTGTGTGAAGCTTCAGTTCTTGACCAGACACACAGGTCAGTAGAGACTGGTAACTTCACACGTAACGTGTCCCAAACGGCCATCTAGAGCCTGGGAGAAGCAGATAGCCTCGTGTCCAAACATTACAACGGTCAATTCAGACCGGGAAAAAAACAAATCCGGTCTGGAAGTCAAAGTTCCTGGCTTTTGGGGCACTTCATGTCTAGGAGCTGCCAATGCCAATCTTCAATCGGCAACACAGAAAATAATCCAAAATATCAGAGGCCCATCTAACTGTAACTAAAAATCAGGTCACTGTTGAACTGACCAATGCAAAGCAAACCGAAGCAGTTGCCTGTTCAAGAACAAAACGTTTGCCACAAATGCGGAGCAATTTGTTCATCATCCAAAAACATAAATATGAACAATAAAGACAGGGAAGTGCGTTGAAAAATGCCTCTAGGACAAATAACGCTCTACTCTCAAGTATGTTGGCGATGGCTTCGCAATGGTAACATGAACGTGAATTCACTGCCCTGAAGAAAACCAAGCCTTATCCACTTGCATAGTCCACAAATAGATTAGAAGATGAAGATGCTGGAATCCTCCAGGAAAAAACCAAACATGAACAACCTCGGTAATCCTCGTGGCTCTAGAGCAGCAGTCCAGAACAGTAGCACTCCATGTAGTGACATCCAGAATGTCTTTGCATCCAGGTTCATTCAAGATTTCCCAAACTCTGTAGGTCCAGCTTGCACATCGAATGATGTCTCTGCAGACAGATGGTGCTCCTCTCTCCTGAGTATTTAGCCAGCAGCACAGAGAGGGAGGTGTACAGATGTGTGCTTCCTGAGGTGGAGCTCGGCGTTTACGTAGTAGCCTCAGCATCCACTTTCTCCTTCTGACTGAATTGGTCAAAGATGCCATAAAGTCAGGGGAAAGAACCATAAAGAAATCAGGAACATCATTGAACTGATGTATTAAGCTCCACATCACATCCTCATGTGAACCAGTCACATGTCTGCAGAAAAACAGCCAGTCACTTCTCCCTGGAATGGGAATGAGAATAAAATGGATTAATATTTTCATGTCTTCATGTATTTTCAATTTTAATAATTTAAGTAAACAGTAGATTAGTGTACTGTATATGCTGCTTTAAATGTGTCTAAGTATGAAAAGGTGAATAAGAAATGAGAGATTTTTGACCACTAGAGGACACCAAAGACTGTAACCACAGGAAGTCAAAGAGAATGTCAGGATGTATCAATATTATTTTGTTAGCAATATACAATTATCTTGATTTTAATATGCTTTTTATTGGCCATTAAGTTTCTAAACACCATGGGAGTAGCCTAGTTATACATCCACTTCTTGTGCCAGGGATTGTGTGTGTGTGTGTGTGTGTGTGTGTGTGTTAAGAGGTTCAGTTCATTTCTGCAGCTCAGTTCTTTCAAACGGCCCAGTTTAAAGATTAAACACACTAAACAATTCACCTAAATGAGCATTTTTTGCATGCTTTAAAATAAATATGCATATGGTAAATATGGTTGTTTTTCACTATGCATGGCCCATAAAACATCCTAACGTTATTCTTCGAGTTTAATGAAAGTGAAAAATGCAAAAGATTTTATAATTGTTTGAAAAATGTATTTACTACAATTTGCTTTAAATACTTTTTAACCAATAGTTTTCCCTTTTAAACCATTTCAGGGCAAATACAAAAACACTAAGATATTTAAAAGGGGTGCAAATGACTGTATATATAGCTATATTGCCCAGTCCTACAATGTATAAAGTAAAATCCATCTTACCATTCTCACCTCCGTGCTGGGGGGTAAAGTGAAGGGGCAGAGGCTTGCTGACTGGCAACAATGGCTGAAGAGGAGATACCTGTGAGATGGGGAAACACCTTACTTTTTAAAACAGGAAGTGGGTCATGGACATGTAACATTCACAGATCATCCCTTGATGTTAAACTAGGCTAAGCTATTTGTATTGCTCACCTGTAGCATAGGACAGGTCGAACTGTCCTGGGAGTAGTGGATAGCTTAAGTGATGGTGGGAAGGCATGATCCTCTGAGAGGGCGAAGATCTCGGACGATCACCATCTCTTTCCCGCTCACTCCCAGTTCTGTCTCTTTCATGGGGTGTCTTTTCACCCACCGTGGGTGATTTGCTCTTGTATTGGCTAGCATGCTGATGCAGGATGTCAAGCGCTTTAGACTCAGATGCAGACTTGCCGCTCACTGTAGGACTGGCACGAGCCTTCTCACCCTCCTCTCCAGGTGGCATCTTACAGCCATATGGAGAAAAAGAGTACCCCGGTGACAGGTACGACCCTAGAAACAGGGTGAAATTAATAGTGACCCTTTATATGCAAACATTCTGGTTGAAGGTACAATTAAATGTTTCCTAAGGTGGAGTGAAACAAAAAGATAGTTCAAAGTACTTACCAGGGTAATTCTGCATCATGACCGGCATCCCCCTGTATCCCGGATGGCTGGGGTCATAACCCTGGCCGTAGGGGTATCCATGCATGTAAGACATATATGACTGATGCTGCGGCAGATGTGAAGAAAACTGCATATGTGCTCGGGGATCTTTGCTGAAGACTCTATGCTCCTCTGAGGCCGATGAAGTCCGTGGTTCTGCCCCTTCCTTGCTTTCCTCTTTAGAGGGAGCGTCTTTAGGACGCGGCCTTTCGTCTTTGCCTTTCCGGTCTCTTTCGCGATCTCTGTCCCGCTCTCGGTCCCTTTCTCGTTCACGATCCCGCTCTCTCTCTTCCTTCCACCTCTCCTCATCGATCTGTTTCTGAGCATCGGGGTACTTGCTGGCGTAAACGTAGGGCCACAGGCGAGAGTCTGGCTCCTGAAAAGGAAAGTGGACTTTGAAATACCCATTATGAAAGAAAGATAAGTGCGTTTTGCAGTTCTCAAGAAATCCATAAAGGTTAAAACGGAGATGAAAATGAATCAACATCTGTATTGTAGAAAGAAACAAAAAGAATGTTTAAGCAATGCTCGAGGTATATTAAGCTTAATACCTGTCTGTACATGTACATTGCCTGCTCCATAGCCGATCTCCCAGACTCAAGGCTTGGTTTCTGCTCATCCTTCGCATGATGCCCAGCTTCACTTAGCTTCATTTTCAACCCCTCACCTGGCTGGTTGTGTCCCTTGCCATCTTCTCCTTTGGGGATAATGACTGACTTGCCAGGCTCCAAGGGATCTTTGGGCTTGCCCTGTGGGGACGGTTTGCCCAAGTCTGAGAGGCTTGGTGCTTTCGATAAGGTAGGAGGAACTGAAGCTTTCTGCTTCCATTCTTCTTGCTTCATGGATGCTTCCCTATCCTTCTGAGCAGCCTCTGATTTCTTCTCTGCAGCACGATGCTGTTCAGCTGCTTGACGCTGGCGGTCCTCACACTGCTGCCTGTAAGCTGGGTTTGTGTTCATCAGGTGGTTATGGTAGGCCTGATCAGGTGAATAGCCGTAGGGAGGAACATAAGCATACTGATTGTAATAGAGGGGCTGCATGAACATGTTAGACCGCTGCTGAATGACTGAAGGCTGCTGTGGCTGTTGAGTGGATGCACCTGTGTCTGGCTTTCGATCTTCAGGTGGCTCGGATTTGCCCTTGTCATTCCCTGGTTCTAGGTCTTCCTCTTTTTTCACCTTCACTGCACCATCTTGCAAAGATGTGACCGTGTTAGAGACTCCTGGACTGGGGTTTGGGTTGCTATAATTGGGTGAGTAGTACGTTTCATAACTTGGGAAATAAGAAGAATCTTTGTTTGGTGGTTGGGATGGGAACAGGGATTTCTTGGCACCTTCCCGACCTGCCTGATCTTCAGACTTGACCTTCACACCTTCCACTTTGCCCTCTCCATCTTCCCCTGCATCAGAGATGTCCGAGTACGCTGGGCTGTTGGTCTTCACAGAAGAGTTATCTGCCCCGTTTTGTGTAACCACATGAAGTGGAGTGAGAGGTTGTGCCATCCCCCCACTTTCTATCCGACTGGCAACACCAATAGATGGACTGGGAGAATTGTCCGAAAAGCTGTAGATTTTGTCTGCCTCTGCTTTAATGCTGGCTAGACGACTTTGATGTGGATCTGTGGATCCATTTAACAGTCCATCACTCTTGCTGCCTTGGTCTGAGCTCTCAGAATATGGGCTCTTGCCTTCTTCAGGTTTACCTCCTTTCCCAGGGGTTTTTGGACTGTCTCCTTCCTTACCGCCCTCCTTCTTTTTCTTATCTTTCTTTTTCTTGTCCTTAGAGCTTCCCAAGGCTGGGTTCATTGAGGGATCTCCCATTACTGCAGGTTTGGGTTGAATGTTTTTTATTTGGGGACTCTTGCTAATGGACTGGACCACAGAGCCTACACTGGAGGAGGAGCCAGAATTGGGGGCAGGGAAGCCAGAGGTTGGTAAGGCGTACAACTGCTGTGGAGGTAAGGAAGGAACCAGGGGCCTTGCTGACTTCGTTGCCTTTTGCGCAAGCTTTTCTGCCTTGGTACCACTGCCAGACTTCTTGGCTTTGTCCAAGCCTCTTTTATCATCAATGCCATCGTTGCTTGTCTCATCTGTAAGACATGGGCCATCTTCACAACCATCCATGGGCACACCAGAGTCATGCTCAGCCTCTGGTTTCTTTTTACCAGGCTGCTTGGAGCTGAACTTTCCTGATGATGGTGATGGACTCTGGGCATCAAATCCTCTGCCTTTGGGGGTGATTGACCGTGCAGGAGATGCACAGCCCTTCTGAGAAATGGATGCACCATTGCAACTCCCTGGCTCTGGGTGCAAAGTGGAGTCCTCACCATACTCACTATCACCATCTATGTCCAGCTTGATGTCATCATCATTGTGTGCACGAGCCTGGTGATACTTCAGGCCATTAATGTGCTTGTACTTCTTGTTGCAGTTGGGATGGGGGCAGTCGATGAGCACTGGTGAGGGGCAGCTGCGATCCAAAGAGGGAGGCAAGGATTCAGCTTTGATGTTGGAGAGGGGAAGAACAGTATGAGGTATTCCACTGTTTGAATTGGTGCGCATACGTTTGCTACCCTTAGTGTCCTCTGAACTGGAATTGGGTTCCATGTCTGAGGCAGGTTTGTTCTTGCGTTTGTTAGCAGATGAAGGACTAGCTTTTACATCCTCAGTGTTGCTATTTGGTGGTGTCCGCTGCTCAGAGGAGTTCTGACTGCCCCGTCGCCCTTTGCTGTTGGATGCGGCTCGAGTCTTGCTGTTGTTGCTGCCTTTGTTATCAGAGGAGTTGCTGTTCTCATTGACTGGTGTATTGCTATTGGGCCTCATTCTTTTACCCCGACCACGGCCATTTCTCATCTCCAGGTCACTTGTGGGTGATTCACAGAACCTGAGGAAGAGCAAAGAAAACAATTCACTTCAATATGAAAAATAATTCTTCCATTGACATTACATTCAGAATCATCAGTGAAATAAACAAGCACTGTCCACTTTCTGCCTAAAACTCTGTGCTGCAGATATTCTCTCGGATGAGAGATGGTCTCTCTTGTAAATCAGAATCTCCATTTGGATGCTATAAGTGCTTCTCCAGTGGGCCCTCGAGAGACAGCAACGTGCTGTGCGTTTTTATCCACTTGTTATCCCTGATCTCAACAGCAACACTTGTTCTGATGAATTGCATGCAGTGCCACACTGCTGCAGGATTAATCCAGGCTGACCTGGCTGCTGATTAGATGCAGTGTGATAACATCCTCCAACTGATGATAAGGCACACAATCAGAGGCGAGAGCAACCAGAGAGCTCCATCAAAGCACAGGCTTTAAACCGTAGTAAAACAAAAGTCCCCAGTCCACAGAACAAACCTGAGATTTCTAAGGACCAGCAGAATGTCAAGATATATATCATAGGCTGATATGTGATGTTAAGAGATTTTTAACCTGCTAACCTGACCTAATATAATAGACATAATTTTGTGTCTTTAGAAATAATACCCTTTGGGCTTTGCTTTTTATCAACCAGATTTGATCATGCTTAAAAACATAAAAAGTAATTGACACTGAAGTGCCTTGAATTGTTTTTTTACCAGACTCAAATATTTTTTTACTTGATATAAAAATACATGTATGTAAGTAATGGGGAAAGCCACATGTCTCATGAGTTTCTATTTCAAATCTGAATAAGATATCATTAAAAATGAGACTCTTGCAAATATTTTTATGAGACTATGTCTACACGACAGCGATCTGTCGTCGATGCTTGAGGTTTAGATCTTTATAATGATATATAGTTTGTCAAGATTAAATTTGGCCCGTTTTATTTAATCTATTCGTAAACACTGACACGTGCAAGTTGAGGGGTGTTGAGGACGCCCGCGTCAACAGGTTAACAGGGATTAAAACTGTCAGTCAAACAGGAATGTGCTTTTTCATCAACTGAGGGTATTTCCTTAGAGGGAACTAGATATGGTCTGTTTTCAATTGTTGGTTACACTAGTCTCAAGGCATGATTTTTAGGTGGCGTCAGTCACTGAGTAGAGTTCTGCAAGAATTCACCCCCCCCCCCCCCCATCAACTAACACTGTCACTTCAGAGTAACTGAGATGTCCATCCTAAGATTCAGATCTGTCAGTGGAGGCTTCTGCATTGGAGATAGTTAAAAGTAAAAGTAGCTCTGACTGGAGAGCAAAGATACTGAAGAAACACCGCACTGCATCAGCTTCACCAACACTCTCCCCAGGGACTAATGCTGTGTTAGTAATGTTTGCCTGAAGCCTCCTGCAGCCAGCAGATAAAGTGCACCATGAAAATACAGCCTTTTCTGGAACATTACGATTAGAAATTACAAGCTACCTCCCGAGGCAGAGTCTCTTAAATGTAAACAGCTTTATGCACAGCTAATTATTTGTGCCATGCAGTGCTGGTATCTGACCTTGGGCAGGATACAGCATGAAAGAGAGGTGGAGTGTCTATACTGTAAACAAAAAAATATATATTTGCAAGGTCAAAAATTTGCCTCCTTCATATGGAAGCATATGGGTAGCATTATTCAATTTGGGATGTAATATGCAAAATGACAATGCAATATGTAAAATGGCAATGCATTTCTGTATTTACATTTACATTTTCCAATACATTTGTGCAACGTTTGGTGCAAAATGAAAATGAAAATTAAATTACATAATTTTCATTTGCCATTTACTACACCAGTTTTAATATGTAAAATGAATATTAATTTTAACGCTTTATAAGTTGCAAAATTAAAATGAAAATGTATTACAGAAATGATTAGATATGTCTAACATGTTAAAGCAAAAACTGTGGCAAAATGATCATTTAAATGCTATTTTTCTTAAATGCATTAACACTCACAGTCAAGACACTTACGATTGCATTTTCATTCGGTGTCCCGCAATGAATGTAGCAAAATTCAATGTGCACATTGAAAATGCATTCCGAGCCGATCACGTGTCCCCGCCCTCGCGCCACGTCAATCATTGTGTGAACAAGGCGGGGCTTACAGAAGGTCAGAGACTCAAATCTCAAGGAGCGGATTCAAGTGAGACAAGATGGAAAAGACAGTTGGTCCGTGTATGTTTTGATCATTTCGGTTTATGGCTTCAATATTTCATTCGCACTTGTGGGCGGAGCTGAAACGCTGCTTTCATCTGATTGGTGTAATCGCTCCGCCTTCAACTCGGTCTTGTCATTCTTTCAGACAGAATAAGAGTCAGTGCGAGTGAAGCACTGTAATGTCTGAAACCACCGCTCACTGTTAATTAGCATAATATTTGAATCAGATGTAGCTGGGCACATAATTCGTGCTGCTGAGACCTGCAAATTATTTTCTAGGTTGTAGTATTGTATGAATATTGTCCCACTGATAAATACAGTGCAAATAGTTCTGTCCCTTTGGATAACACTGAAGTGGAAATAAAAATCAACAATAGACTGAACAGTTCCATGTCTGTAACATTTACCACTCTCATCTTTTAAGTCATAAGGCTCTAGGTATGTGTGTGTGTGACATTAATAAATAATTGTAAAAATGAATATAGTTACATTTCTAAATAAAAATAGTAAAATTAGCTCTATGCTGCTCAGTGCTCCTGTAGCCTACCCCAGAGCGCCCTCTCGCGGCTGTAGACGGTAATGTTTTCTCTTGGTCTTGAATAAATGCGACTTATAGTCCAGTGAGATTTATATATGTTTTTTTCCTCGTCATCACGTATTTTTGGACTGATGTAACTTATACCGAAAAATACAGTTAACATTATTATTATTATTTATTATGAGAGTAATTGACACAGACTAGAACTTTAATGTTTCACCCAATTCAGCTCAGATCTTCAGACTCATCTGACTCGTGTTGCTTGTATAACTGGCCAGACTTACCTTCCCAAAAAATCCTTTTAATTTTATTTCATAAATTTAACTATATTTATTTCCACTTCACTGTTATCCAAAGGGACAGAACTATTTGCACTGTTTTTATCAGTGGGACAATATTCATACAATATACGACCTAGAAATAATTTGCAGGTCTCAGCAGCACGAATTATGTGCCCAGCTACATCTGATTCAAATATTATGCTAATTAACAGTGAGCGGTGGTTTCAGACATTACAGTGCTTCACTCGCACTGACTCTTATTCTGTCTGAAAGAATGACAAGACCGAGTTGAAGGCGGAGCGATTACACCAATCAGATGAAAGCAGCGTTTCAGCTCCGCCCACAAGTGCGAATGAAATATTGAAGCCATAAACCGAAATGATCAAAACATACACGGACCAACTGTCTTTTCCATCTTGTCTCACTTGAATCCGCTCCTTGAGATTTGAGTCTTTGACCTTCTGTAAGCCCCGCCTTGTTCACACAATGATTGACGTGGCGCGAGGGCGGGGACACGTGATCGGCTCGGAATGCATTTTCAATGTGCACATTGAATTTTGCTACATTCATTGCGGGACACCGAATGAAAATGCAATCGTAAGTGTCTTGACTGTGAGTGTTAATGCATTTAAGAAAAATAGCATTTAAATGATCATTTTGCCACAGTTTTTGCTTTAACATGTTAGACATATCTAATCATTTCTGTAATACATTTTCATTTTAATTTTGCAACTTATAAAGCGTTAAAATTAATATTCATTTTACATATTAAAACTGGTGTAGTAAATGGCAAATGAAAATTATGTAATTTAATTTTCATTTTCATTTTGCACCAAACGTTGCACAAATGTATTGGAAAATGTAAATGTAAATACAGAAATGCATTGCCATTTTACATATTGCATTGTCATTTTGCATATTACATCCCAAATTGAATAATGCTACCCATATGCTTCCATACCTTCAGACCTTAAAACACTATTATTGCCTCAAGCTATATTAGTCTCAATCTTTGTGTCAGGCAAGATGTTTCAAAGCATTAGGACCCAGTAGAATCGTTACTGAAATGCTGGTCTGTGAGGGACTACTGCTGCTTTCGATCAATGCAAGGAGAAGAAAAGAAAAAGGGAGTTGGGAGAAATCAATTCCTTCATAATGTTGCATTTCAAAAAGAGTGTGTCAGCAGGGGGGCGTTTTGAGACATTGCCCTCAAAGGTTTCCTTCATTACTGCAATGGAAGCACAAAAAAGCCCAGAGGAGATGACGAGAGGGTCTATCAGGAGTATGTAGCAGGCAGAATTTACAGATTTATTATATCAAAGGATTTTCTTTGGCAAAACTGTGTTGCATATTCTAATAGACACTGCTTTCATAGCAAACGGAGCATAAGCATTTGTAAATTAGGTTGAATTTACAGTACAGGCTTACCGTGGGGGTGCCCAGTCATGTCGAGTGCAGTCTAAAAGTGTGCCCACATACGTCTTGTTCCTCCAGGTAACATTTACAACCAGCATACCTGCAAAAAAAAAAAAAAAAACATTAATAAAGGAAATAAGACTTCAGCTACTGAAACACTGTATGGAGTGATGGTGTCTTTTACTGGAGCTGAACGAATGCAACCTTTAGCAAACTACCATCATCTGTTAAACAGATCACCAGGACTAGACAAAGCTAAAGCTGAGATCATCTCAAGTCAAAAATCTTTGGGGATGCAATGCCCATGTGCACGGTTTAATCATTAGTTCTCGATCTACATGAGTGAGAGATGGCAATAAAGATAAATGAGTGCTTGCTGGCACAAGTATACTGCGTATAAACATATAAATCTAGAACACCTCCTGTATAAAGACAACAGGAACGGCAGGGTGCACAAAAAGCTGTTAGTATGCAAGAGAAGGATAGCGAGAGCATTACTGGTCAGCCCATGTCCTTCATCTGACATTTCTGCAGTATGCTGGGACTCTATATGTGTTTTGGACTGGAATCAGTCCTGAAAGCTTCATCCACATCCAGGATTCCCAGACCTGTCAACTTCAATCTCAGCTTCCTGCACGTTGTGTGCCATCTGCTTGACATTAAGCACAACAAAATCCAGACATTGATAGATAACAGAGTCCCAAAAGAGTGACATCAAATTAGTCTACACTGACTGAACCTCGTCTGTTAACACCAGGTGGCAGCAGCTATCATTTTTTAAGGATGTAGTATCAGGAAACATCAATTTGCCTGGAAGACGCAACTCCTCAGCCACCCACAATGCAATTCCACCGAACACAACAATCAAGCAACTGACCTTCCTAAATGCCACACAAAATTGATCTATGATTTTGAGGACCGTCTCTGTAACCTCTCATTATGACTGACAAAGCACGAGATATCTGTTGGATTTCAAGCTGCAAGGCGTTATTCGCAATGGGCCATTAATTAATCTAAAACAGCTTATCAAGAGGTGGCAGGCAATAAAAATTTCACACTGCAGTCAACTGCAAAGGGAGACAAAACCCTCCATGTGTTTACTTCTGCCTTTCACACTGCGTTTCCTTGACAACTGGCAACTGTGAGCAGCCACTGCAACGGCGCTCATTCCATCTCAATGACACAAGTGTTGAAACTGAGCAGAATACTCAAATCACGTCTCAGAATGGGAAATATCGATAATTGGCCTTTTGTACAAGATTGAAAAAAAACACCACTACATCTGCTAACAATTAGCATGACATCAGCAGTTGCTGGAATGGCGATTGTTACCACTGAAACACCAACGATGGTGGAGCAAGGTGAAATGCACAGCACCAATCTTCCAATTCAGTGTCATTCCATTGGGTATAATTCACTGTCATTCTCTGAAACATATAATATCATTTCTAATGGCACGCAGCACTTAATTCCAGCACCCTATAAAAAGCACGCTGTAATCGTAACCCTGTCTGATTCTTTCGGTTTCAAAGCCTCATTAAAACACACTCGAACAATCCAACAGGCTGGGAAACGGGAGTGTACTCACTTCCAGAAATAATAAAGAGTATTATGACACAGGTGTGCCACACAGCCAAAGGGAAAACACTGCAAAGTACAGAGAATGTGTGTGTAGCTCACCTTCCCTGCCAGTGACCTCTACGTGTCTGCAAGTCTCTTGACGAAACCTGAGCACAAGACGTCAGCTTTGAAGACATTTGCACCCTTGCACCAGAGACCTTTACTACAGACTACTTTAATTTTTATAAGCAGAGAGAGAGTGCAGGCACCCGTCTGCTGTATCACTCTCCCGCATGGCTCGTATTTCCACAGTAGACCTGACCTGTTCAGACCGACGGCTTCCTAATGTCTACCAAACACAAACGGCCTTCCCAGCAAACCTAGAACGTTCCCTCAATGTTAGCATTTGGTTCCATTTCTGGGAACCAAAATGTGTTTTACGAAATTTCTTTAGGTTTTTTTTTTTTCTTGTAACAAACGTTTTCAATGTTGCAGGAATGTGTCTTGTGTCTTTTTGTTTTAATAACCTAAGAATCTGACATTTCCAGAATGTTCTGAAAACCCAAACTCTGCATGCTACACCATGAAAACGAAGCCTTCAAACAACAAAAGAAACATGAAACAAAACTAGTCTTAAACCAACAATCCCTCACTTCACAGTGCTATGAACATAGCATAGTAAAAACCTCCCCACACCCCATGTCTCCAATCATCTGGAATTAGTCACAGATAACCTGAAAATCATCTTGGCGTTCTCACAGGTTTGGTCGTAAACAGATTAAGACAGCGCTCCTAATTGTGAAGATTAAGGCAAGTGAGGCGCTGAGAACAGGGGGTTGGAGGGCTGTTTGAACTGGCTACAAACAATGAGACATAAAACCCAAGCTTGTTTCCATCTGCTCATGAAGCAGCCATTTATTCACTCTCGAAAGCCGCCCAATCATTAACCAAGCTGTAACTCTCTCCCTCTCTCTGGGGAAGGGAGCCTCAGGCAGTTGGTTCCACTTATCTGGTGAATTCTTTCAACGTTACACACTTCCCTCCTCTCTATGCCAGTTAAATCTTATGCAATCTGCAATTCTGCAAATGGTTGACAAACAAAAATACATATCCTAATGCCACTCGGTTGGCAGCAAACCAAAGCTCTAAGCAGAGCACTCGCTCCAAAGCACACGGAGTTAAATCAGACTCTTTTAGCTGATTCGACGTGACAGATTCACTGCAGCCATTGACATGTTAAAGTACCATGCCATTGTTGGTTGATTTGGCAAGAGCTTGCCCAAACTTTCGCTGTACATCCCAGTGAAATTTTAAGAGGATGGATCATTACGAGTCTATGGATCACGGCAAATGTGATGGTGAACAAGCTTAAAAAGCACTTGCTTCATTGTGCTCGTCTTGGCTGTTTTTCCCACTCGCTGCGCGGGGCTCTCAATGGCTGTTTTGCATACCTCTGTGCTGCCTAGCTGCCAAGAGAAGCAAATTGGTGTACCAGACAAGTCCAAACTAAGATCGCAGGCAAATTTTCAAGGCCAAGAGAAGAACTTGCTGTCTCACAGAGTTATGAAATAGACACTAAAAAGCCCTGAATGATTGACGCTAGTCGACTAAGGGCTCTTGTTTGTTTGGTTTCACTTTTGTTTGGAGGGCAGGTAGCACTAAGCTACATTACATGAAAATAACATTGGGAAACTGATAGCTTAGAAAGACTGGGTGTCGATGTGCAAAAACAAGACCCCTTATACCACACCTAAAGAATACCAAGATCAAATGGATTAAAAGAAACATTCCTTGAAGAGAAAAAAAACAACATGCTGAATTCAGCGGCTAAAAGTACTTTCTTTGGGTTAACCCAGCACAGAACCTCGGCAGTGACTGGAAGAATGGAAATCTGATCCCACAACCCCTTCACCCAAAGAACAGTTCACTTGTCATCTTATATCCCATTTCCACACAGTGCCCTTGTCTCCGAGCAATAAAGGGGTCCTCGCCATTGCTTTAGGCCCCTCAGTTCAACCTTCCCCCAATAGCCCCATCAAAGAGTATCCTATTGGCAACAAAGAACTGACAAGCCCAAAAAAGAAAAGGGGGGGAGAATAGGGGCCCTCACCGCCTGAGTCACCAGTCTAATTTCTTCCGCAAAGAGTTTCATTATTGGGCAACCATGGTTCCTGTAATCTGCCCCAGTGTCCCGCTGGGTGTGGGGAGGGGGCGAGACCTCAAATCCACCGGCATTGACCCAGCACCTCCTTTCCCATTCTCTTTTAACTCGTCATTCCCCCTCTTTTCACTGTCTGAAGGTCAAATGGAGAGAAAGATGGTGGAAAAGGGCTTCAGTGTGACCAGGTGAGACAAAGGCAGGCTAACAAGTCACTCGTGAGTGCCCAAGCTCACGGAGAGTCTGTATTCGATGGTGTTTCAGAAGTTACTGTGTCAGGTTAATTTGGGATTAGACCCATTTTTTTTTGCACAGGGTCAAGAGAGCAGAAGCAAGAGGCTGTTAAACAGGATACAGAATATAGAGACAGAAGAACATATATTTGACCCTGGAGCACAAAACCTTAAGTGTCTTAAGTGTCAATGTTTCGAAATTGAGATTTTAACATCATCTAAAAGCTGAATAAATAAGCTTTCCATTGATGTAAGGTTTATTAGGATCGGAAAAATATTTGGCCGAGATACAACCCATACAATGTTTGTTTAGGCTATTGCTAAAAATATACGCCAGCAACTTAAGACTGGTTTTGTACTTTATTTTCAATATTCATATGACGTGATCATTAAACCACTTAAGAAATATATCATAAAGGAAATTGTGAATCGAAAATAAGCTCATGCTAATAAAAGACAAACACAAATTTCCCAGTTGGACATCTGTTTTTGCACGAGACTATTGAAATCATCTTAAAAAGAACTGAGAATAGAATTGGTTGTCAAAGACCTGATTTTTTATGAGGCTGTGATCCTTGTGTTTGCTCGGGTGGCTGCCTCTGCTGATTATCTGGGTCACATGACCGAGGTGAGCGGGTCTCCTGAGAGAGGAGAGGGGAGGAGAGAGAAGGGGCCCTTCCTTTGTAATATCCATACTAGTGATTTGGCACAGCTGAGTAACTTGTGCTCAGCAGAGGGGTGAGAACATCCCCTTCCCCCCAGACATCCATCCTCAGCACTTCTTCCCAGTGGATGATGAAGGGTTGCCATGTGGTAATTATAAACCCTTGAGTAAAGCGGGAGGATGGTATCCTGCTTTACTCATTTCATTCAAACCTGGAGAATAAACCCAATGAATCCATGTTCCCAGGCGATATCTGCCAATACGCTTTCATATTACAGAAGAGAGCTCCGAGGAACTAATGTCAACACTGTTGAGGTCCTTCTTAGCTAGGATGTCTTCATCCGTTTCAGATTTTCAGCTTGCAAAAGCCAGAAGAGAAATGAGAGCGAGAACGAGCTGCATCTGGTCATTGTTGTCCAAATACTGACAGCTTGCCAAGTGCTTACAGGAACCGAGAAAGCTAGCCGGATCCCCGCTGCCAAATGTAAGAGCTGTTAGACGAAGAGGAGAAAGACTTTGATGGAAGATCTGAGGAAGAAAAGAAGAGACGAAAAGGGAAGTGTGGAACAAAAGCAGAGCAAGGCCTAACTGAAGCTTGACCACAAACAGAGAGAGAAAAAGACAGGCTCGATCTGGCTTGGGAAGGTCCGTCTGACTGACAGAGGAAAGAAAGAGACAAGAGAGACTAAGAAAAGGAATGAATACCACACTCTCCAGGGCAAACATGACAGCCCAACAGAGCTCTTTGTGCATTTTCCAGACCAGCTTGCCTGAGCAGACATCCACATGTCAAGTGTCTGTCTTAATTACATTCCTTCGGAAAAGGGGACAATAGCTACGACACTAGACTTCTGCTCTGGATTTGGACAACTCCAGCGTGTTTATGACAGACACGGCGGTTGGAGCGGTGGAAACGTGCCACCAAGAGAAAAGCTTTTAGACAGCTCCAAGGACCTCCTCACGGCAGAGTAAACAACCTCTAACTGTTTGGAAAGGTCTGGCTGTTCTCCAGAGCTAAGTCTGTCTCATCTCCTTCACCATTTTCCTTTTAAGACTTGTTTCACAATCACTTTTATTTCTGGAAAAGACAAAGGATTTGTGGTTGAAGCTTATTTGGACACCAGAACATCATGCTTTGAAGATGCTGAACACAGGAATGGTTATGGCCATCTCCCAATAAGAAGAGAACTTGCTCTAAGACGCTGGCACAAAAGGACAGCAAGGGCCTGGGATGCGTGTGTAGAGGTTTGCCTCCAGGTCTCAGGAATCTGAATAACTCCGACCTGGCAAACACTGCGCTAGTTTTGGCAAAGCCAAGGAAGAGTCGCGCCAGCCCACCACAGGGATGTTTTTCTGGCAAGGACCTCCAGGATCCATAAAGCACTGGAGGATTTAAGGCTGACATTTGGGAGTGTCAGCAGGTGGGGTCGACAAGAGACCAGACTCCTGGCGCACAAATGCATGCTGTTAAACTGCTCTTGCATAATGTCACTTTCTATGAGCCTCTTGCTTCCTTGCCAGATCTACGGTCTCTCCTCCGTGAACCTCCCGTCAGTCGCTCTGGTTTTGAAGAGCCGTCACAGGCTGATGGAGGAGGGTCTGGGTTGCCAGCCCACGAGGAAGGCGATCTTGATCCGCATGGCTCCCCCAAAGGTCAGTGTTTGGAAGTGAATTTACAACGCAAAGAGGTTCTATAGCCTTAAGGTGCAAATGAACATGACTTTAATTAAACAGAATGCAATGTTTTGGATGAGAATCATACACATATGCAGAATATGCCATGCATCAGTGATGCAGAAACTAGCCAGCAGTGCAAGTAAATTTCTATTAGCTGGGGTGATGTTTTCTGATTGCCAACACCTACAACTACAAGACCTGTCCATTTTCACCACAGAAGCCATTACTGATCCAAATCAGTTATCGCTGGAAAAAAACGAAATAAAAGCTATAATTATCAGGTATAAAAATATACATTTTTTAATTTCTTTTGATAAAGCATTAGTCAATACATTGTAACCAAACAAGAAGAATAACTATTTTTATTAACTAACATGCAGTAATGAAAAAAAATGGTTCATTTTAACTAATGTTAAACCTTATTTATGTGAGAACTAAACTAAATCAAAAATCTTGAAATTTGAGTGCACTTAAAAACTTTAAATTACAAATTCAAAGCTATAATGATATTGCCTTGTATGAACTTCATGAAAAACCACACTGGTGTTATTTAAGCCAAAGTACATAAGATGGACCAATAACCCATAAGTCCATCCATTACACAACTCTCTGAAACTGTATGAGAGGAACAGAGTCATCAGGACTGGAGGTAAAGCGAGACGGATGGAGATATGAAGAGACCGGGGAACACAGGAAGCATGTGACACAATGAGCACAATTTCTCTTTGTTAGCAAAGCTAATAGAACGAGCGGGCAAAGGTGAAAGTACGAGCTGCACCGCATCTTTTGACCTTGTCAGAAATTGTCAGTCGCAGCGATTCTGAATGTCTCGCAACAAAGAGGAAACATGGCCGGGTTTGGAATAACAGACATCAGCCAAATAGCAGGAACACACAAACTTCAGAGGACTGAGGAAGAAAAACCGAGAAAGGTTAAGCTTTATCAGGTGGAGAAAACAAACTGCGATGTCTGGATTTTGTTTGTTTATAGCACAGACACACACACAAATAAAAGACTAATGGCTACAGCGACTCAGTCCTGACATGCAGATCTAAACAGTTTGGCACGAGTCCTGGATGAAAAACATCAGTTTTATGGGAGAAAACGCTCTGCGTAATGAGGCAAACAGCACTATTTCAGTCAATCACCTGCTGCAGCTCAAAGCCAAGCGAGAATTAGTGTCCAAGAAGTAAAAGAAAGCAAATGTAAGTGTGTTCTCCCTAGTGTGCACTTCACCAGATGGGTAACAAGCACAAAAAAGGCTTGATTATTTACATACGCACAATATCCTGCGAGCATTTTTCGGGAAACCACATATTAAACATCCTTGCTAGCTGCATAGCATCCTGAGAAATCACACAATCTGTCAGCCAATCAGAAACCAGCCAATCGTAAAAGTCTTTAAGGGGCAGGGCTTTAGTGAAAGGACATGATCTAATTATTTCAGTGTGGCGGAAATTAGGAAAATCCCTAAAATAATTTTCTGCACATTTAAGGATTTTGAGTAATCAAAATAAAAATTTGAATCATGATGTGACTTGCTGCAATTGTGTTATTTTAGTTTTATGGATATACTAGTCTTTGTTAATATTTTGAATTAGATTTTATTATTATTATATTCAGGGTTATTAGTGTAAAATAAAAACACACACACAAAAAAAATAATCCGTTACTTGACAAATTTTAACTGACACAAACTGAAATATAAAAAAACGTTTTCTAATATATTAAAATATATTATATATATTAAATATATTAAAACAATATAGACGAAAAAACTAAAACTAATAAAATTGACCAAAAAAAAAAACTAAATTAGAAAAACTTTAATATTATCTAAATATTACATAAATGTATTGACAAAAACGTTATAAATATATATAAAATCAAACTATTAAAAAAATTATAGTGATACTAAAACACTATTTTTAGTTACTTTTTCATTGTAATTTTAGTTTAAATTTAAGTAATTTTATTTTTAAAAAATTGGCAACTAGCTGAAATAAAATGTTTTTAGATTTAATTGTAATAATTGTAATTTAAATAAAGATTGTTTTTTTTGGTTTTAGTGCATGATAATAATTGATAATAGATAATAAGCATTCATTTACACACGAGCAGCTCATGATCCAGTGTTTTCAGCATCCCAAGAGCGGCTCAGTTTCGCATCTCTGCATATGTTCTGAGTTTGAGATGCTTACGATGTGCATTTGAAAACGCAACATGCCCCCAATCATCTTCCCAAAATTTTAATAAGAAGCACTTATAAACTAGCAGTTATTATCAAAACTCGGACTCCCTGCAGGTTTAAATGGTTACAAAATAGTTTTTTGCCAAACTGTGCAACCCTACAAACAAATATAGAAAACTTACAGCATTTTAAATCACAACTCGCAGAAAAATTGCGATTATATTTCCTTTCAAATTGAGTCATTAAATATAACAGTGATTCAATGTTTAATCATGTAACATGCATCTGGCTCCAGCTCTTACCGTCCTCGGTTTCCTGCCACACGATGCCCTCCAGGTTAACACTGGTGCCAGGCTCACAGGGACCCAGACACTCGGGCTCGGTGGCCAGAGACACGTCAGAGGTGTTGACCGCTACAGAGCGTGTACGGACCATGATCTGCTCACACGAGGACGAGATGTCACTGTTGCTGACCGGAGCGAGGAGCTGGAGCGCTGGCGAGACCGGAGACTCCATCTGCACGAGATTACAGAGAGAGTAAAAATAAACTCATAATAGAACATCAACACATTGTCCATCAAAATGTAACCATTTTTAAAATAATGTTTTAATAACCTAAAGAACTTTTATCCATTATGTGTGGAATGCAAAGTTTCCATGGATGATAAAGGTTCTCCATGGAACCATTAAAACCAATAAAGTAGGTTTAAGGATTCCTCAAACACAGCACAAAATTAATAACAATTGGAAAAAATGGCAATTTTGGACTTTTTAAACTAACCTCGAGAAACATAATAAATAAAAAAAATGGAGTCATCTCAATTATCACCAATAAAATATGGAGTGCCACAAGGATCTGTCCTAGGAAAAAACTGCCTGTCATTAGCTGAACAAAAACAAGAAAACACTGCCGGCCTTGTTCAGTGTTCCCTCCCTTCCCCAGCGAGCGCTCTTGAATTTACAGTCATGTTACTAAAAATTCACAAGACCACAGTGTTTGCGAGGGAACTGCGGAGTCACGCACTCTAACTCCAGTTCTCAGAGCCGATGCGTCTGACATGAAGGGAAACACATTGAGACGATATCACTGGAAGCCACAGGGCGACTGCGAGCTCTGCTTCAGCTCCTTCTCTCCAGTTGGGTGCATTCCATTGGCTTCAGCCGGGATTACTGGAGGATTAGACTGAGGGTGTCTCATTCGAACACCCGTCCTCTGTTACTCTACTGTAAGTGCTGTTTACACACACACACACCACAAACATCTATACCTGAGGACTATTAAAAGGTAATGTCAAACCCACATGGAAAAGCCTGATGAGTGTTAAAGAGCTCAATGAGAGCCAGTAAAACCAGTGTGGACCTGGAAACAACAACAAAAACCTCTTTAAATCCAATCAAATGACAAATCTTTAATAGACAGAGATTGAGTGCTCACCATCACAGTACAATAAACTTCACATTTTATGACTGAATACATTGCAATGCATCACAATATCATTAGAGATGCATGATATATCGGTACGATATCGGTTGATATTAGATACTTGTTTTAATTATCTTAAAAGCTCAATTTTAGATATACAATAATTATATTACAATTGTATATATTTATATATTAATTTTTTTTATTATATAACATTAGAACATTTTTGATTACTTTAACATCACCTAATGCCATGATTTGTTGGTTACTGGTTTGATGCATAGGCCTGAAGTTATTGGATATAATATTAATTAAATAAATTTTAATTAATTCAATTAGTTTATATTTTAAAAAAAATTGTAAACACTAAAATCACATCACAACATTAAAATGCACAGTACAGGAAAAATTTAAATACATTTATTTATTAATAGAATTAGGCAAAAAAATATTTAAACTTAAAACTAGGGGGAACGATCATGTATGATGAAATATTGAATATCTCTTGATAAAGATAAAACAATAACTGCCATTCCTATCAAATTTAGCATAATTAACACATTAACAATGTTAATAAATTATTCAATAATGAAATATTTATATATATATATTTAATTACAATTTTGGAATAATTATAATGTAAAATTATTGCAGAATTAACAGTATTTTAATAATCTGGTAGATCCATAAGTATAATAATTGTATTTTTAATTGTGCCAAATGTGAGAGAGACAGATAATGTAGGAATGTTTTTAATATATCTATCATGGTTAATTTCACTGGTTCACAGCAAATGAGGAAGACTTTCTGCTTAAGACAAATTGCATGAAATGACAAATGTATTAAAAAAAAAATGGTTGAGAAGCAGCAATATATCATATGATTGTGTCAACACAGCCTTACGTTCCCAAACCATAAACTGGAGCATGTATCTCCTCGAAAAGACCACCAAACGCTTACCATACGCACCAGCCGCTAAACCCAAACAGCGTGAGGTGGAACGTCTTGCTCTGGAAACAAGAGCTAGATTAATACAGAACCTCCGAGGGAGAGACGGCGAGGTTCAACAAAAACAACGTTGGCTTCCTGGCTCGCTTTCTCATTTGTGGTCTGAAGCACACTATTAGTGGTTCTGAGCTCGTTTTCTTTGAGTTTCCCTCCAAGTTTGGCGTACACTAACCCTGCTGTCCACACACACCCCAGGGATCCTGCGGTTAACACAAGACTCAGTTTTTCAAACCATTTGCACACCAAGCCAAAAAGTAAATCAAGGATGTTTTCCCCCCTCTTTTTTTATTTTGAAACTATCATTTAAATCACCATCATAATCTGGGCCGACGACAGGCTTTACTTCTCAAGTACAATTGCGTGAAATGAACACCTCTTCAGGAAAGAAACGGAGTCAATGGGCGACCCAAGCGAGAATGACACCTGATAGGACGCTTGTAAAAGGATTCGGGAACCATTTCTCCGCCAATCCAGAAGGACTAGGGGGATCCCGTTGGGGTCTGGAAAGCATCAGGCAACCAAGGGAAGAAACCCCTTTCAGCGGTGCAAATGATCTCGCCAAACCCTTTGAGGAGGATGATGAAACTAAGAAGTCTGGGAAGGTAGACTTGAAGAAAGCAATCTCCCCCAGTGGTACTAGAAATTCAGATTCTTGGGGAGCTGAGATGTGGCTGAGGAAAATCACATCTGTTAAACATGTCACACATTAACTTGAACTGCAACACGCCGATGGAAATAGCAGATGCCTCGTGCTCAGAGACAAAGTAACGTCTAGCCACAACAGAATGACCGCACAGGTGGGTGTGCGCGATGACAGCAAAATGTTAGAAGAGAAAAAAAAACCCAAGAAGGCCTGCCAAGACAAGCTGCTGCACCTCTGAGATGCACTTTGTGGTTGAAAACACGGGATATTCCTCTCCTGCGATAAGAACACAAATAGCACTGACATTTGAGAGCAATGTGGAAATAGCAAATGCAGATTAGTGTAGCAGAATAAAAAGCTTGATACTGACTTGATAAAAACATTAAAAATGCATCATAAACAAAAATAATACTGTATATTTATTTAAGTGCTACAGGCTATTATTTAAGAGTGCACAATATTAAAATGACTGCCGATACACTTAGATTTATTTATTATTATTTTGTCTAAACATTATCTAAAAAACAAATAAACATTGCATATAATAATAATAAATAAAAAAATATATATATATATATATATATATATATATATATATATATATATAAATGCTTCAAGCTTTTATTTAGGAGTGCACAATATTACATTTCTTGCCGATACAGTTAGATTGAAACAGTTTACAATTCTATTAAATTTTGTCCAATAACATTTTTTTTTTATATTGTATCTTTTTTATATTGTATATTAAATGTATACACAAATAAAACAGATTATCATGTTAAACACTACAAGCTTTTATTGTGGGTGTGGAGTGCACAATTACATTTTTCAATTTTTGCCATGATAAAGGCTAATATTAAAACAATAAAATTCTATGATATTTTGCCTAAATATAATTTAAACAAAAACAAACAAATAATAATAAAATAATTGTTTACTAAAATCAAAACAGTAAACAATACAATCTGAAGTGCTTTAAAGAGTGAAAAATATTAAAGTTGTAGTCATTAATAAAATGTTTACATTAAAATAGTAACTTTTTTATAAATTATCTATAAATACATTGCATGTAATGAAATATATATTGATATTTACTATAAAATATAATATATTTTTTTAAAACAGTAAAAATGTTTTAAGTGCTACACATGAATTTAAGCATCACAACATTGTCATGTACAGTATATTAGAAAAGGATGTATATTAGTGTGATTAAAATATTAGTGTTATTGAGTACTAACTTTAAATGAGCATTAGATGTTGCTGAAATTAATCCTAATCCTCTAAAATGTATTAAAAAAAAATCAATAATATCAGTTTACAACCGATATGTACCGATATCGCTCTTCCTTTATACTTTTTTTGCTTTTTAATGGAAGTTCCTACCGTTGTAGCTTGAAGTCCAGGAATGCCACAAAAGCAAAATAATTCAAAGCATATTTCACTTCAACTTTAAATAGACTAAAAGCAAGGGAACACCATGATGCTTTAAACAAATCATCAATCAATGCCTTTCAGTATGTCGACACAGTTTAACAAACGTCACGTTATGTTTAGATGTACTTCACTCTAAGAGGCCTTTCAGGTTAGCGGCACTAATCCGAGCTGTGTAAACACCAAACCCGCCGAGCTCAGATCTGGAGCGCGCAAGAGGAAAAAACCCAAGTCAGTTGAGAAAGAAAGAGGTGTTAGGAGACTTTAAACATCCTCTTGTCAGTCTCACATCCTGAATGAAAGAATAGTTGCACAGGAGGGAGCGAGAAAAAACCTGCAATCCACCGCATGAGAAAACAAAGTCTGCAAACCAATCAATGGTTGGAAATCAAACGCAGAAAGAGAGCAGCGCTTAAAGCGAAACACTTTCACACTGCCAGCCAAAACACGGCACTCATGCGGTCTTGATTCTCCGAGGCCGGCTTTCTTTAAACGCACAATGAGGAGGTGTCAGATTCAGCAGGCTTTGGACACTCAGACAAGGTTGGTCGAAGTCTAAGTGGATTAAAAAGCCAAATAATCGCGTAATTAGACACTTTGCAGGAAATGTCTCTACTGTTTATTCAGTTCACCAAGCTGTTTTCCCAACTGGAAAGGACTTTTTGCCACAATAACTCCTCTGTTCCAGTGTCCAAGCAGGCTTACATAGGCTGAATCCGTTAATATCTCCAAGGTCATAAAACAAATGGGGCTCTAACTGCACTGGCCTATAATTAAAGAGCAGGGGTGAGTAAAAATCTGATTCTTGGAAACCAAAAACTGTCTGTAATTTGAGTTGGAGTAGCCTCTGGAACCTGCTCTGCTGACCACATTAGAGGCACTAAATTGGTACGTACAGAGATGTCAAGCATTGGCTCGACCTCTGGGGGCAACGGGACAGAAAGCACTTTGTCACGCACAAGCACTCAAGAAGAGCACCATGAAGTGAGTTTAATTGTCAATATGAATGAGCCTAACACTAATCAACGAGTGTAGCTTAACTGTACGATCATCCATTCTTCAGATTCCAAAAAGTGTAACTGTTTAGCCCTCTAATGTCTACTGTATCATGTTTGATATGCACAAAACACAAGAGAAACCATGAAGGAGAGCTAAATCGAGAGCAAAGGAACCCTTTGTGAATCAAAACAGCATCTTCAAACAACGGAAGCAAGACAAATGCCTTGAACAACGGGGGGAGAAAAAAAAAGTGTGAAAGAGCAAAGAGGGGAAAAAACAACAAACGACAGCCACCGCATTAACAGTGCCATCCAGTTTCTCTGTAACCTCCCCCTCCTTCAGAAACCACACTCAGATTCAGAACAGACATATGTCTCATTCAAATCATCTGCCTGCCTTGCTTATAGTGACAAAATTCACTTGGTCCAATGTTCTCCGAACAACTCGACCCACCCTAAAACACACCATTTAATGACGACTGCTCACAAAACACTTGCTCTTGTAAGATGGATCAGTGCAGTTTATTTGGACCAGTCTGCTCCACTGTATCACAATCTGTAAGTACGATTAATTTCCGACACATGCTGTTCGCAGTTGACCAATCACAGCAGACCGGGCCAACTGACCAATCAGAGCAGAGCAGGCTCACGGAAAGGAGGGGTTTAGAGAGACAGAATCTGAGAACTGTTTTGAATGAATCGTTTGAGAATCATTTGAAAATTAAGTGAAATTAAATGCATATTTTAAGAAACCAAAAGCATTGCTTGCATGCATGTAAACCTGTTGTAGGAAACTTCCAAAACAATATTAGGAAGCTTCAAAATGGCATAAAAGGGAAACTTTAACATCAAGCAAACCGAGAGCACAGTTAACATTATGAATCAAAGCATTTCCATACTATGTTTTACAAAGCTGTGGTTTCTTTGAAGGGCGTGGCTCTAGAAATATGCAAATCTAGGTATTTAAAGGGTTAATTCATCCCCAAAATAGAATTATTTCGGCATTCACTCACTTTATATTTTATGCATAGAAAAATGAATAATAATATTTTGAAGAATTTTCTATTATTTTGAACCCTTCCATTCAATGAATGTCAATGGGGACAAAACACAACATTGGACCCCATTGACTTTTATTAAATGGACAAAAGCAAAACATGAAACATTTTACAAAAATGTCAGGTTCTGGGTTTAAAAAGTCATTCGGCATGAGGGCGAGTAAACAAAAGCAGTTCTGATATTGTACCCTTGCTGCACCAACCTCAAATGTATATAGTTTGTAACACTATTTGAGCATCAAGAAACATTTACATGTCTGATTTATTGCCGATTTAAATACATTTGATGTATTTTGGTTTTACATGGCCAAAATGGACGCTTTTCACATTTCAATAATTGTGGAAATGTGTCACGGGTTGCAAAAATGGTAAATAGCTTACACATACGGCCGCTGAGTATACGTTAGAAACACTGAACCTGACAGCCTACAACTCTCCATTCACTCCTTTTTCAACAAATCAAAGCTTAAAAAACAAGTCAACACAACAGCTGAACTCACAAATAGACTAGTGCTTCCTGATCCATCCCTACTTGGAAGGTACAGATATTAAAAAGCACAAAAAGCAGATGTGAAATGGAGAGATTTGTCCTGGTAACAGCATCCCTGTGGATTTGTTGTTTGAAGAGCAGCACTAGCCTCTCCACCAGGCTGGCTCTCTTTATCGTGACAGAAGTCTGGCTGGTGACTCATTATGAGAGTGCGGGAGCTACAACCGCCGCCGAGGGTTTGACAGCGAGACAAACTGACAGGTGAACAGAGCGCGGCACTTCAGCCATGTTTACCACAGAAACCTTGTTAGCACACCTCAGCAACAGCAGGCACAAACACACAGTTAGCGTAGCAGACAGACAGGCGTTATGCACGGTTGATCTGCTTCCATTGGCCAGCGAGCAGAGCGCAGCAGAGGCAGGGTATCAATTCTGGAAAACTGACGAAAACACTCGGTTTCCTGGTTCAGACCACAAACAATGACACTATCTGAGAGACATTTTATACCACCCTCGAAGCGGATGATTGGATTGGTTCTAAACCGGCGGCGCTCGTTGCCAATCAGATGCAGCGGTTGACTGAGTGGGCGGAAGGCCAAGCCGAGCCCCGTGGGATAATCGGAGGGAGTTTCCCTTCATCCGACGGCCCTTAGCAACAGCCTCTCAGTGAGCCATCACCTGTTGCTAAGAGGATGAAGAGACGCACATCCTAGCAACAACAGAAGGAGCGACTCTCTACTTCCTGGAGAACAGAGAGATACCTTCATGCCACACGCGCAACAAAGCAATTATGAGCGCTGAGAAAAAAACAGGAACAAAACATTCTCACAGCGCTTGATAAAACCACAACGTCAAATGCAATCAGCAGGAAACAAAAAGCAAAACATGCATCGTTTTCACACGCCAGATAAGAAAGCAAGCAAAATGCTTCTAGTTACCTGTAAAGACGCTTCTAACCGGCTCGGCGTTAGGAGATGAGTGTGTGAGCATGCATTGCTGTGAATGTGAAAGCGTGTGCATGTGTGTGTGTGTGTGTGTGAATGTGTTGAGCAACTGAAAGAGAGAGCCTTGGAAAGGAAGCAAGGAGTGGTAACCTCAACAACACCTGTGTGCTGCTGCTAGCAACCAATCGTGTGTGTCTTCTGTGTGTCAGCAGATGCTCAGAGCTAAATACAGAGACTGACTGGTGAGAAATAAAATAAAAACACTAACATCACTGCTACAAGAACACTTTAGCACTTACTAATATATACTATTAGAAAAACAAGCCATTCAACATTTACTATAATAATACGCTATATTTAACATGTGATTCAATAATAATATATTATTTTATTGTTGTTTGTTTTAATTATAGATATTGTATTAAATTAAATAGATAATAAACTAATGCTATTAGCAGTATTATTATAAAAAGACAAATACTATTAACATAAAAATTAAATACATAAATATTTTAAAACTAATATTTATCAATATCAATATTCAAAAACATTTAAAAAGCTACATAAATAATGATATTAATATTATTTAAAAAATGTATGTTAATATTTAAATAATTAGCAATAATTAAATCATTATTAAATATAAGATATCAGTAGAGTAAAATAAATAGATTATATATTAATATTCTAAAGACATTTTAATGTTACTATTTTAATAATAATAAATATTATTGTAAAGTAACACTTGACTCTTGTCCACACACGTGCAGATAAAGAGTGGACTGCTGGACTGAATAAAGATAAGGGCTGTTCACATTAAAACGGTCCCTCCAGGCTGCTGGGTTGAAAGTCGTGTTTTACAACAACATCTGGGCTGTTAAACAAGCAATCAAAGCCAAGCAGACCCGCGTCTACACGTTTGCACCACCACCACCACAAAAACATGACTCTTAAACCAACCATTTCAGTTGATTCATGCAACCAACCAACAGATGTCTCAATGGTCAACACAGCACTAAGTTAAGACAATGAGTCATGGTCTGCTCCAGAACTAGAAAACACTATGAAAACCAATAATCCTGGTGTCAACTCGTACTTTCTTCACTTGGTTGCTACTAGGTTTCTCAGCCTTCCAATTCTCAGTGAAGTCATTGTGAAGAGAGATTGTGAATGTATAATTAAATCACACCGATGTGAAATGCAACACATTAAGCCAGGCTTTTACTCACTGGTAGTGTATACACCACAGCATTTAGACTGGCTTTCTCTGCTTTCGCCCCAGTTTCTCGAAGATGGATCAGCGCCAGTTCGGCTCTGGGGTGCTCTCACTTTTCAGTCCATGCGTGAAAACAGAGAATCCGAGAGGAGAAAATGAGTGGAAGAGAGCGTAGGGGGGAAAGGGGAGTGTTGGAGATGTATTTGTGTGGCTTGAAAAAAGAAAAGAAAAACCTGCTCTGAGTAATCTGACCTCAACGTAAGTAAGAGCCGAGAGGAAAATCTCCCCTACAGACAGCATAACAATCAAGATAGTGTTTCCTGCGTGGGAAAAAGGAGCATAAAAAAAAGACTGGTCCTAAAAGCATGCAAGTATTCAGGGCAAACAGCCTGCATTAGGCCAGATGGTAGAAGATCAGTCTGCCCAGAGAGAGCAAGAGACCTCCGATTGCCTGATAACCACACAAGCTTTAACGGATGGCTTAACATCTATTGATTCCATAAGGAAGTGCATGCTAAGCTGTCTGGAACAGAATGCGATTCAAAGGCTAACAAACAACTCTAAGTAAATGCACATGAGACCATCTAAGCAGTCCATTTTGACCCACTCTGTCCAATCGGTCTCAGTCGTTAATGAAACTAGCTTGTGATACGCTCGGCTTCAGCTAGCGAGGCCAGAGCTTAATTTCAAGAAATGAAGGTGGAATGCATTTCACGGTATAAACTCGTCAAAATAAACAGAAGGAATTTACTGATGGGAAATGGAATTGACTAAACAAGTCGAGTACAGCAAGCTAAAAGATGCACAGGTGTGAACCTCAACCAAGGGATGACAAGATTGCAAACTGAAACCCCGCAGTCTCGTTTCTCCATCTGTGGATTTCAGAAGCTTTGCTGAGCCCTGTAATATTTCTGTGAAGAGGTCACAGACCGTTTCCATCAATACACCACTGAGACCGAGCTTTGACTTCTCAAAGTTTGTTTTGCACCATTTAAGCAGTAGGAATAAATGGAAGGAGTCAGCGAAAAAAAAAAAAACACTAAGTTCGAATCGCTTACAAACCCTACTCCACATTTGTTACAATGAAACCCATTTACTTCCAGAATTTCAAAAGTTATGCATTTAAACTGCTAAAGATGAAAAGTTTTGTTGGACACAAAACTGAACGGGTTCCAAAGTTCCATCTGCTCTGTCGAAACTACTGGACCACCCCAAGGTTTCTCTACTAACCAAGTCCCGCCCCCTCCTGACCTCAGGTCAGTCCACATTAGCAGAGCTCATTACAATAACAACACATTCAAGGTCAGCCACTGGTGCACTGGCAGTAGGGAGTGGAACGAGGGCAGGGTGGGTCAAGAAAAAGCTGATGAAGATAAGGAGCCCTGAGGGACCACAGAGAAGAAACTGCTCTTAGAATTTGGCAATGTGAAGTGAATAGGGAACTGGTGTTAGCGTTAGAACATTCCAGAGGAGATAAACTTGTCTAAATGCTGGATAACAACCCAGCACATGCCAACAATCACAAAGAGATTTTGGATTTAATGTAATTTGTAATCCTATTCATCTATGATCTGTAGCAAACTAGCCTAAATAAGCCAGTGTCAATAACTAGAGGGATATTTTCTACCTTAATATAATGCAGGTATACATCCTTAAGCCTCATCTCTACCTACTGAGGTAGCTTTCTTCTGAAACGGAACTTCTCATGTGACTGATTTGGAATAATCTACATGACATTAGCACTTTGCTAAGCTAACTGGGTAAAAAGCTGTACAAATAACATTTTATAATGCCTAAAATGTCATTATGGCTTATAAAGTGAGAATTACATTTACCTTTAAGAATCTTAAAAATAAAAAAAACTCAAAATCCATTTGTGCTAAACAGTACCATATGTATGCTGGTCTGCTTTTATTTTGACTGTGCACATGCCTCTTTTCCAGCTGTTGTCAGATATCTGCTAATCAGGAGAACTGAGACAGCACATGGCTAACAGCAGCGAACCGCATCAAAAGCCTAATGCATCTGACTGAACAAACAACCCTGGATGAACGGCTTGAAGGTTGGCACAATAGCCACATTCCCACTGCCGGGCCAGTGCGGGGCTATTAGCCTGGGGCCAGTAGCACCGAGGACAGAATAACACAAGCGTTTCCACCGTCAGAGCCTGAATCTAAAACACACCCTTTACACGCCTCTCATGAACAACGTCATGCAACCCCATCATTTCACAAACAAAGAGAAGTTATCAGAAAACTAAGAAATAAGTCACTGGAACTAGCGCAATCACAAAACGAACATGATAAAAGCAGCCGTTTGTTTGCATGCTTTGTTAAATATTCAAATTCAAAAACATTGATGTTTTACTATAGAATAAGTGATACACCGATCATAATGAATGACTTTACCAGGACTCAAAAATAATCACACAGAAATACATGTTTCTATTTTATTTATTTTTAATGCTAAAAAAAGAAATAGCCTGCTTATTCAGTCGAGTCTGTTTCTGTTTATTTGCAGCCGCAGTAGGCTAACATGGCTAATGAGCTTATAGAGGACCAGGGACAACAGCAGACTATGATGAAGCGCTCTCTTCTCGTGTTGTGAGGTAAAAGCTAAATAATTGTAGAATCAGGAAATACAAAAAAACGTTAGAATTCAGTGAGACCAGAAATAACACCACTCAAGAAAAAAAAGAAAAAAAAGATTTGGGGGTAGCTATTACAGATAAGTTATCAGTAAAAAGCAAGCTACTAAAAAGGGAGTAACATTTAAAATGCATGCTATGCTAGAACTTGTCTATTGTGAGGTTAAAGAGTCAAGAATGAAAATGAATCATGATTACAAGTTAAATTACTGGTTCTCCAAGTAAACTTAAGGCTAGAGGGCCAAGTGAAAAAAGAGGTAGAATAAGAAAGGCCAAAACGGGAGGAATAGCGTTCCATGCAAGGCGGAGTTGACCCTTAGACCGTGATACTATTTCCGCCCCACTGCACATCTCAGCTGCCAGACCTTACATCACACACAAACTCGCTTCAACCTGTCTTTAACAACCACAAGCTTACCTCTGAAAGCGGCTTGAATGCCACAGACTTCAAAAAACAACCTCGCTCCTTTTCTCTCCTCTCACATTCTTGATTTACTTCACCTCCCACCGTGTCCTCCCTCTCTTTTCCTCTGTTTTCCCACTTACTCAAACGGCCCTCTCTCTGAAGGATCCATGAGTAACTGACACCACTCTTGAATGTTGAGAGCCGCGGTACAAGGACACAGCTTGTTCGCCCAACAGCAGGAGGAGGGAAGGGGTGGGTGGGTGTTTTTGACTTGGCAGGGCTTGGAGAAGCTCTTCAGGCAGAGTTTAGCTGCTGGGCGCTGGCAGTCAGCCGACACTGCTGGTGTGCCGTGGGCTACAGGGAGGATACTGCATCCTCAGTCAGCAACAGACCTGTCACTTACAGTGAGTTATCTGCAGGGATTTAGAGAGGGTGAGAGAGAGAGAAAGAGAGGAGGAGAGAGAAGCAACTATTCATAGCCTCTCAAAAGCTTCCTGTTACTGTTTAGCAAAGAAGGAGGGAGGGACAGGAAAACATCACTAACCATAATCAGCCAATGACTATCACCACAGTCCAGATGCCAGCTGCAACAAGATCCTTTACTGACGATAATCTCTAAGGCTCTTCTTATCTAAAGGGGTTTACTGTACATGGCCACAGGTTTTGGACTGGTACTTCGGAGAGAATGGAACAGAAACACACCAATACGTTAAGCAATCTATAACAATTTTTAACAAGTCAAATTAAAGTTTACACAAACAACATCCAGTTACCCATTTCAGACAAAGCCACTTCAGCGAAATGAACATCTGAACCTACACTGAGAATCTGACACTGGCTAATGCTTTGCATGCATTCAAATTTTAAGAGGAGTGAGGTCTAAATACTTTTAGCAAGCAAGGACTAACACTGAGCAAACGGTTTAGAGTATGCAACGTCAACTGGCGGCCGAGGGCCAAATCCGGCCCGCCAGAGATTTCCATCCGGCCCCCAGAATAATACTGAATTCAGGAATAGCCTTATAAGAGAGAGGGGCTGAAAATTTTTTTCTCGCTAATAAAGGCAGGAATCGGTGTCTGTCTGTTTGCATTTTTATTATTTCAAAACCGCCAATCGACTTCACAAGGGAGTGCAGTGTCGCATTTGGTGCAATATAGATGGACCCGCGAGACGCGACACATTCAGAATTAATGAACTTTTTAGTAAACTACAGTCACTCAGAACAGCGCGAGCGGGAATCGGCGCACCTAACGCGGGCAGGGCTTGCTCCAAGAACGGACACTGCACTAGTGATATACGCACACACAGGTCTATTAAATTAAGCAATACTTTTAAGGTAGTCTAATATTTTTCAGACTAACAAATTGGCACAGTAAGGGTAGATTTAAATAAAGAAAAACTAAATTTAAATAAAGAAAAAATGGAATTTAAATAAAGAAAACCGAAGTTTAAATAAAGAAAAACGAAATTTAAATAAAGAAAAAACGAAATTTAAATAAAGAAAAATGAAATTTAAATAAAGAAAAAATGAAATTTAAATAAAGAAAAACGAAATTTAGATTGATAATAACTGGTAAAAATGAAAAAAAAAAAAAAAGTTTCTATTATTCTATTTTCCACAATGTCAAAGCAACAAAACACAAGCTCAGACATGCACTTCGGTCCATACAAACTCTGCTGTTCTGCGCTCTAGCCAAATAACACTGCCATTGCTGGAACACGCGTTGGTTCTATTTCCAGCATGCACACGTTTTCCGCGTGGCTCGAGCGCGCCTGAGCTCCAACCTGTTAAATGGGAGCCAAAATAATTCGCCGGCCTTATTCAAGAGGGAATGAGAACCGTTTCGCGGTGGACCGGGTGTGCAAAAAATAGGGCCGATCGTTATGCGCATCTCGTCAGCGGTTAATTCCATCAGGTGCGTGATTTCACATAGAGCAGCTGTTACTACACAGAGCCATTGTTAATAGAGAAGATGCGCAAATCCACTTCATTTTCAGCATTTATTGGCGCATCTTCTTAGTTAACAACGGCTCTGTGGAGTAACAGCTGCTCTATGTGAAATCACGCACCTGATGGAATTAACCGCTGATTAGAGAACCGGCTTTACTGACGAGATGCGCATTAACGATCGGCCGATCGTGATCGGAGCACCCCTAGCAAAAAAACAAATATAAAATAAAAATAATAATAATAATATTCGAATGTCAAATTTTCAAATCGAATACCAACCCACCGAACAAATATTCTAATATTTGGGTCCGTTCCATATTTATTTATTTTTAAATCTAACGAGAAAAAAAAAGCAAATGAGGTACACAGGTGCATTTCTAACAGTATGAATACGTACTTATCTGTCCATTCTTCATTAAAACAACGGTTCTCTGAATCAACTTTTCGCTTAAGGCTCTTTGAGAGTGTCATTTTTCATTCAAATATATTCAGAAGGTCTTCTAGTGTTTTCTACAAACTTTGACCTGCATGTGACAGTGATGGACAGCTTGACAGCCTCACAAATATGAAGCCTAAAATATTGCTATCGCCCCCTGGTGGCTTGCTGCAGTACAGGTAATATGTAAAAAATAACATACATTTGGAATTAGAATTAGTATATCAAATAATAACATATTAGGATACAATTCGAATTTTATTTTATATTACGAGTATCTGGCCCTTACAGTGTCCGGAGAGAAAAATTCTGGCCCTTTGACAAATATAGTTGATGACCCCTGGTTTAGAGGAACAAAGAGAGAGAAAATAAGGAGGAGGGAGATTAAGGGCCGCAGGTCCCCTGTAAAGTTGTGACAAGCTTCAATGCTTGCAATCTCAATCAGGCAAATCCTAGCTGCCCATCAAGTCCAAGGACGTTTTCTCCCCACTGAATGACAGGTAAGAACCGGCAAAGAGAGACACTGGGGGTGATGCAATGGCTGAATAAAGATGATGCTTGGTGTGTCATTTTACCAATCCATGAGCATCCTTCAACAAAGGGCTCTTCGTCCCGAAATGCTCTTGGGTAGACCGTATCCACAACATGGACTCTGAAACTAGAAAATCTCTTTCACACTCTCGCTCTGCCTTTCTCAGAAAGAAGCCTTAGCTTGATGACCTCGTTAGTTCAAGCACTTAATCCGCTAATGCCCAGATAAAACTAAATGAGAGAGGACGGGAGGAAAGCAGCAGGAGGAAGGGAGGGGTGAGAAAGAGAGTAGAGTAGGAGGAGAAAGAGAGATGTTACAACAACAGATAGCCTAACACTGCGGAGCCAAGAGGAAATTCTGGCCACATGCTTGAGCCTAGATTCAACAGGCAATGGAATTATGAGAAGGTGATGCATCCATTGAATCCCTGGCACCAATACTGTTGAGCTTAACAATCACAAGATGTTTGATAATTGATCTGACATTAAGTGATTGCAGTGGATTTCACATTCCAAGAAGGGATCCCAAACTTTGGGCTCGTCCAGGCCCTAAATACAAGAGCCATACTAAAGTCAAGAGGTTGTGAATTTCCCAGCTCAAGTTTGGATATTCTGTTTGCCTAAAACCTAATTGGATAACCATTCCATAGCCTCTGTTGTTTGACTGTGAGCTCTGAAATTCTGGTTAAGGTCATAAGGGTCACCTGTGAACTGTAGAAGTAATTCTAGAGTTTGGCCATGAAATACTGCAATCTGCAAGCACCAGCTCTCTTGGCTCAGAACAAAACCCAATTTCCTCTGGTGAGGCAGATCCTTAAGAAGAAAAAGGGGTTTAATCTGAGAACTCTGCAACTGCACCATTTCATCCAGAGCCAAGGGATCAATTTGCAGGGCAGAGAGACAAAAGGAAATGAAAACCCAGAGTGCCTTCTTGCACTCAGAGAAGAGGTGAACCACATATTACAGCCAGGGAGAGGGAGAAAGAGAGAGAGAGAGAGCGAGAGAGCGCGAGTGAGAGAGAGAGAGAGAGAGAGAGGGAGTCTGGCTTGCCTCCAGAAGAGACTCGAGGACTTTGATGTGGTCTTTCCCAAGCTAAGGGGTCAGTATTTGTTGTTACTTCAAACAGTCACGCACTGTGCAAAGAAAAGCTCTTCCTTCATCATCACTGTTCAAGTTATTAGCTGTGCTAAGTTGACGCAAACATAAAGTAACCAAGAGCTCAATTGTAATTTTATATTATTTCTAAGTGTTTTGAATATGTTATTTTCATAATTTATTTTATTTGTCAAGGAAATAGTGTGGACATCTTTCCACTTGACATACAGCTGTTGCTGGCCTCGCTGGTTCCTTCACTTTTGTAAGGTTTTAGCTCATTCTCTACCTAGCTCATTACTACTACTCCATTTAAGTCCAGACACAAATATTTTCACCTGGAGAGAAAGAGGAAACCATAGCACCTAAAAAAGTGCCCACAGTGGATTAATCTGAAATACAAATCAAGAGAAGGCCAATGACGTCTGAATTATATAAACTTTAGGACTTCCAACATTCCTCCCTCAACAGGCTTTAGGGCAAGAAATGGAAAGCATCTTATTCCATCCCTCAGACATTTTCTTGCTAATTATCCATTTCCTAACTTCACTGATGTCAGTGCACGTCAAGTAAAAAGTTTGAATATCTCTCTCATCCATGTGATTAAAAAAGAAAAGCTACTGCTTTTGCCTGTCACTCCAAATGAGGGCTGCTAAAATATTCATGCACTGAAGCTTTTTCCCGACCGCACAATGAACAGAATTTGAGCAGCTGAATGTAACTGCTGTATATGTGTCTAAACATCTTCATTTTCACCAATGTGAGACAGGTAGATCTACAGGACTCTGATGAATAGCATGATTTATTCTGACGGTTCCTCAGAGAAGGGTGCAGCATGAGGACAGTTTTGAATATGAATTATCAGCATGCTGATCCGATCTCAGTGACAGCCAGAGAGAGACAGCAAGGCCTGAATACCAACACATGCTTCCTGGATCAGGACAAGGACTTGATTACTGATGCCTGTCAGGAGTGGAAAAGTCCTTAAGTGTACTCTGGAGGGAAGCCTACAGGCAAGCACTCCAAGATCGAGAGAGAGAGAGCTGCTTTCAATCACTTCTGACTGACAGAGAGAGGGGGAGTGCAAGAGATTGAAGACTTCAATCAATCCAGATTGAAAAAAAGACCAAGGAATATGTGCTGGCCAATGACTTCTGAAAACACTCTGCGAATGCAAACGTTGCTGGGGTTCAGAGAGGCTGCATCAAAAATAGAGTTGACCTACAGGTTCGCAAATGAGACAAGTTAATTCAGACACCAATAATGACAGGTGGCTCATCTTTTGGGGCTCAGCACCTTTGCTCTGCCAGGACTTGTAGGAGAAATGATTGTGGTTTTAACCACTGGGCTCTCTTGATATCTAATAAGGACAAATCCTCCTCAAACCAACCAGCAGAGCCAAATGAAATGTAAGAATGTCAAAAATGATGTGGGAGGCAGTGCTGCTGGTTTTTACAGAACACATGCAGTGGTATAGATGTGGGGATGTTTTCTTTCCCTGCCTAAGGTGGAAGCATATCTGTGGTGATTTGTGGGGTCAAACCCTCCCCTCTTCTGCAGAGTGTCGAACCCTGGTCGAGTGCCGGAAACTCATCACTGCAGCTGTGGAATTCTGGAGAAAACGGAGGTCGTGCATTTGAACCTTTTAAAGGATACAGTAACAACCCATTAGTGTTTTTGTTTCATTATAAGGGCAATAAAGTGGGCCAAATGCACTTGAGCCTGTTCCAAAAGATGCACAATGTGTCAAGTCAAGTTACTTAAAGAATGTCTAAACTCTGTAAAAATATGGAACACATTCTACAGGTTATTCTGGTTTAGTTCTGCACAACTGAAAAGTACACCCAATGTTTCTTTGTTCACCTCTACTCCTCTCACAATCTTGTCTCTTGTAACCATAGTTACAAATGCCCAGCAGACATTTGATTTAAAGCTCTGATCCGTGACTCTTCTGGGAGTTCATTTACTGTGGTATTTGGAATAACCTTCTGGAATTAAACACGGAGCAGATACCTGAATATCTGTGCAGGGTCCTCTTCACAAAGGCCTGATAGAGGGTCTACAGATGGATGGCCGAGCATGTGACAAGGTTCCGCTGGTGGGGCGCATCTGGCTCGCTGCTTCCAGGAAGCCAGATTCCAGGGCACTAATCCAGAGAGACTCAGAGGCCCAGAAATGCCATCAGGTCTCTTGGCAGAGAACACATGCTTGCTTTGTGTCCCAGGCTGCTGTCCATGGAAGACTGCAGGAACACAGCCCAAGAACAGTTCCCCAATAGGAACCAAAGCACTCCTTGTAAAATCCGTCTAGTAGGTGGAGTGAAGAGGTTGAGGATACAGAATGCAGAGAAGTGGCTGAGTTGGGGAAAGCGAGGGAAGGTTAACGGCAATCATCCGGGACTCTGAATAGTTTGAGAGGTTCAGGGAAAGTTTCATAGAAGTTCAGTTCTCAAGCTCAAATTCTGAATCAATCACACATTCGGCTTTTCTCTAACTCACTTGGGACTGCAACAAATCATCTTTTCAAAGCAGTGGCTTCTGTCACATTTTGTTGCAACTGTTCACAGCTGATGTGTTTTTCTTTAGAAACAAACAAAGGCTAGGCCTATCACTGTGTTTCACAGTTCAGGGTGTAAGCCAAGGAACTACATGGACACGCAGGTTTGGGAGATAAACCGTGAACTCAAAACACATTCCACAGTTGAGAAGTTGCTGCGTGCATCGGCTCTCACAGCGACACAGTTCATAGAACGCTTGTCATTCTCTAACACACAGTATGCAGGGGACCCCTTCATGCTAACACCTCATAAATCCCTTCATTCCTCCCCCCAACTGCACTTTCAGGGTCCTATGGATACAAGGACAATTAAGAATGAGAGAGAGAGAGAGAGGAACAGCAGTGAAATTTGCCACAGCTTTCGGATTTGTGCAACAGAGTCATACTGGAAGTCATACTTTTTCCACCTTTTACAAATCAGTAAGCATTCGCATTTCATTAGAACAGCACTTTCAACTGCACAGCAGCAAAATGCAGAGCAACTCACAGGTTAACCAAAGACCTGGGAGAAATGACACGCACACCTAAAAAAACAAAAACAGGTCACTGACACAAATGAAGAGTTCAAAGAAGTGTTAAGAACCGAAAAGCTGAAGCAGCACAAAACAGTCCTTCAGCAGTACTGCAGTGATATCCATATGCCATGGTCTTTACACGCCAAAGCATTTCAAAGAATAGCATGGTACTACTGTGGTATGTTCAAAATATGGTAAATGTTAATAGTGGTGAAATGTAGCGTGAAGAGTGAGGAGGACAACGAATCTGCATAATATGCATTTGCATACTTGCATAAAATAGAGAAAAACAGAATGCCACACCACAAAATGGATTTATCCAACTGTTTGCATGCACATAGAAGAGAGAGAAAAAAAAAACAAAGAAAAAAGACCTTTACATAAAAAATAAAAAAATAAAAAAAATTCAGACCGGCAAAGAAAAAAGGAGAACAAGGGTTATAAACAAAGCTCTTCCATATCTCTCGAGAATTCATATAGTATTTCTCAAAACTTTTCTTTTGTCTGGCGGTAAAGTTTGGGTCCTGTCAGGAGAGATGAGGTGAGAGCAGCAGCAAACTCTCCGAGAGCCTGAACCGAACTGGCACCTGTCTTTAAACATTTATGCCTGATGCATTTTTAAACACACAACATAAAAAAGGCATGACTCTGTTGTTCTCTCTTCACCATCCTTCCCAGCTTGCTCACATTCAGAGCCACACACACAAACTTCTGCAGTCTAGAGCAGTCCAAAAACACTTAGATAAATGGTGTCTGTCTCACAAAAACCAGAAGTCTTTAGCAGCAGGGACATTCACACTCACAGCAATTCAATATCTGTGCTGTTGTTTACCTCTCACAACACGACTCTTCTGCATACATTTGAGTTGTGCACCATCGCTTTGTTGCCGCAAATCATTCTGTGCAAACATCCCTTCAGAAGATCCTAGTTTCCTAGAAGGACAGGGAAACACATTCCTCCCATTTCAGAGTCTCAATAGTGGTAGACTTTCAGAACAACGCTGTGTACCTGTTTGATTTGGTGGGAGATTCAGATTGCTCTTGGCACAGCTATCAGAATACGTCAAGCTCAGTTTGAGTCTGCGTAGTACGCTCGACCCCCAGGAAGTGCGTGCTTCTAATTGACTTCATTTGTCTCCGTTGAATCCACTGGGGTCGCTGTGTCCATTTCTTTTACTGTCTATGGTCATTACACTATTTCTAGGTCACTGAAAATGCGCAGTACTTTCCAGTTTTGGTTTTCAATCCAATCAAGTGTTTACATGTTCCCTCGCTCAGATAACAAAAGGAATAAACCGATCTAAATTTTAGTCAGACCTTGCCAATTCAATCCGACTGATTTGGTTAAATGTGACTTTTTAAAAATTCTGATTGTGCTTCTAGTCGTATGTTCTAGTCGTGACCGGAATAGTAGGGTCCATGTAAACGCTAGTGCAAGGTGTGTGTGTGTGTGTGTGTGTGTTGTAAATGAGAACAGAGCTTTTAGCTGTCAGTTCACCAGACAGTTTTATTGCTGAAAACAGGGTTTAATGCAGACTCGCATTAGATGGCAATTAGCATAGTGTCTATTAGCAAACAACGCCTTAACACAACTGGCGTTAATTTTAAATAACATTTTCTTAAAAGATCTTAAATATATTAAAAAAAAAGAGAAAGCAAAAAGCAAAAAAAGAGCTTGAGATCTCAGGCTCTGAGAACGAATTGGCTTATAAAAAGATGACTACCCACAAACCCCTAGCGGTTTTCAGAGCTCTTCCACAGCTGTGAATTTATTTAAAAATAGCTCAGATTTGAGCAGGGCATTAAGTGTGATATCCTCCTCCTAAAGAGAACCGATTGTTCTCTGAGAAATAATCTGATGTCAGATTCGGTTTCTAGACCAAACACAAAGGGGGCGGAAGTCAATTCAAGCAAATCCGCAGAACAAGGCTTGCTGTTCATGAAGACACGGCATATATTCAGCTTTTATAGAGAGCGTGCGAGATGGATTTTATTACTGTTAATCAAATGTGTGTATGGAGAATAAATTGGATTGAAGGAACAGTCAATAAAAATATGCTTCTGTTAACAGAAATAAGAATGAAGTAACAAAAATATTTTAAAATTCGAATGTTGCGAATTACTAAAAATTACTACAACTGAAATAGAAAATACAGTAAAGCTTAATAGAAATAAAAAATGCACATTAATAAAAAGGAAAATATAAAAAGCTTATTCAAAACTTTAAGTACTAGAATAGAATAGTACATAAATAATAATAAAACAACACTTCAAGCTATTATTTTTAATGATTTCCTGTCGAAGACAGAGTCTACATTTAGTTGAAAATGACTTTTCACACTAAGACCAATGCAGCAGAAAAAAATATATATTAATATAATAATAGGCTTTCAAATTTTGTGGAAAAAAAAGCAAAAGGCAAGAAAAAAAATCTGCATCTGGCTTCTCTTGTTTGCTCAAAAAAAGAAACGAGCAGGAGGAGCCGGTCTGGATTTATCTAATAGGCTTGCATGCGAAGCGGTGGCCTCCTCGGCCTGAGCGTGTGACAGCCTGCAGAGGAAGGAGAGCGAGAGTGAGGTAAACAGATGAATAAAACATTGTGGTTTTGTGCAGTCCTGACCTCGGTTAACACCACGCTGTTTACACACAAGAACAGTGTGAATCTGGAAGGGGAGTGGCTCACATTCACACAAAAGCACAAAGACAGATATGCTCATGTTCTGCTTTCAGCACACAATCAATGGACTGACTCACAAAGTTCCTCCGTCTTGACCCATTTATCGACTGTCATCAGTTCCAATACGAGCGTGCAAGCTGGAGCCCACCAGAAAAGACATTTCACAGGGTTATCAGGGACAAGCAGTTTTGTAAAAAGCCTGAAAAGTAATTCCAAGTAAAATTAGGGCGCGCTCTCCAACAATTTTAATAACAAAAAAAATTTTAAGCGCTAGGAAAATGTGATTAATCACTAAAAATTAAGACTGCAGCTTGGTAAAGTAGTAGTTTAAACCGTTGTTTTAAGTTGCAGTTTTCAATTTGAGCTGTAACACCAAACTAAACTGTTGGAAATACGGTTAACCTACGATATTTTGCGATAATTTCTCATTTAGTGTGTGCAATGTTTTGACACTGAGGTGTTGTGGGATGCTTGCTTGTACGAAGTTTCTATTATGAATATGATGTTCGCAGGTCAATTTGACTCACAAACTCTTGGCTAACGGAAGATGCACAGACCCAAAATAAATATACAAAACTACTCTCTCGGCACTTACACGTACGCATTTAGCATACATTCGTATCTAAATAATTGTTTACTGAAATGATGCATAAGCATGGTCATTTATCTGAGAAACAAAAAACTATCAAATTTATCATAATTTAAAAGTGCTACAAAGCGGTTTATAAAATTAATATTTTTTTAAAAAGGCTTAAAAAAAAAAGTTAAAAGTGTTAATATTAAAGGTACTATTTTTGTTTTAATGGCATGTTTTTTGGTGAAATGTCATAAATAAACAATCTTTTTTTCAAATGTTGGTCTATGAATGTTTTGTGTCTTTCAGTGCAGTGAGCGTCTCACACCACTAGTGTTGCATTCAGGGTTGCCAGGTTCTCACAACAAAACCCACTTAATTGCTACTCAAAGCTAGCACAATGGTGCTTCAAGGGTAAAAATCAAGCTCTGTGGGGTAAAATAACATTTTTTGGGTTGGGTTCCTAAATTAAAATGTGCATTCCAGTGGCTAAATGTTGCGTTATTGAGGTTGTATCAACCCACCGCAACAGTGTTGGAGTAGCCCAATTCCTCAGGAAAACCACTGACTTGGCAACACTGGTTGCATTAAAACTAGTTAAAATTTATTAAATGTGTCTCAAGATCTCTTCCGATTCCAATCAGTTGTGAACGGCCGCTGAACAGATGGATTCAATAATCTCGATCGACGCTGGAAGAGATAGCTCTAATCAACAACGCTTACAGTGTAGATATCTTTACTGATAATAATTGCACCATTCGCTTCCGGATTTATTACCACATTCCCTGGAAAGATGATTACAACAAATATTAGCCTGTTGTTGAGGTTTGCGTTCAATCAAAGGATGTCGGGTTTGTTAGAGCAGAACCAGAGCACTGAGAGAAAAACAATGAAAATGTCAGTATCGTTTCAGCCCTGCAGTTCAATTTAAAGTTTTAGGTTTAAATGCCGTCGTTGTGGATTTAAGTCAAGTCAGTTCGTTTACAGTTTTGTCTCCTTAGTTCTTACCCTCCTAGCTGGCGGTGTTTGTTGTCTGGATGTCCTTTGCTTTCATAACTGCAGCTCAGACGAGTCTTTCTCTCTCAGTTTGAGCCGTAGACGGGACAGCATGGGCGTTTCCTGGCTCGCTAACCCAGGGGCCTAAAATACCCAGGGGCAGCATTCACAAATTGTGCGGTGAGAGAGTTTAACAGCCTCTCCGTTCAAGAGCCGAGACACTGTGCCAAAGTTACATGAGGGGTGAGAGAAAGGGGAGGAACTACGGGAGGAGGGGGGGACACAAATGTGAGAGACAGGGAAAGAAATGAGATGAGAAAAGGTCACTGCCGACACTCATGTAAACACCAGCAAAGATTTACAGTGTGGCAAGAAATCTCCTGTTGCGGAAGAGACACAAAGAGACTTGGAGCCTTGGCCCAGGAGAAGCAAAAGACCCAAAACAAGGAGGCATTCCAGGAAAAGACAGACCTCCCCTCCTCTCCCGACTGAAAAAGCTTTGTTTTAATGGAGTACAGGCTTCCTGGCCGCAGTCTACTCGGGAACAGACTGGGAGAAGAAAAGGGAGGTTGCTGATCGCAGAAACAAGCCGTGAATGGGTTTCTTTCACTCTGTCCTGCTCTCTTTTTAGCCATGTGTTGAGTGAATACATGTGTAGTTTCGCTCTTAATTTACACTTTTATGAGAACGACAACATGAAATGGCATTCAACACATTTAACTTTAACAATTCTTCATATTTCTGAGTAAGAGCGTGTGCTTGGCAAGAAATGTTGTTTTATTTAAAGGGGTTGTGGAATAGGCTATGACATCACTGCCCCGCCCACACGGCCTTGCTTACATCATCAAGGTGGAGAAAGTGAATTTATTTTGTGAAATATTACAAAAACAAGCATTTTCATTCTTCAGATCAGGGTTTTCCAAAGTAGGGTTTGCACAGCCCTGGGGATTCAGCAGGGAACTACAAGTGGTTTGCGAGTTGATGAAAAGCTAAATCATTAAATCAGAAATGTTTGTAAATTGAAATAATTGTACAATTAAAAAAGGTTTAACACTTGCAAAAAAGATTTATTTAACAATGTTTTGAGTGAATAGAGGTCTATTTATTAAAAATGAATACACAAAACTTAATTTTGCTAACTTCTAAATCAAATTGAAAATTTAACGAGAAAAAATGACAAGAGGAAATTTGATTTTATCCTAAAGTATTAAAAGTAGGAAATTACATCACTGCTTAAATCAGCAGGAGAGAAATGCTTTTGCACTGGTGGAGCAAAAGAAAAACATTGTTCTTCAGATCAGGGTTTCTCAAACTAGGGTTCGAAAACTAGTGGTTCATGACAGAACTGCAAGGGGTTCACGAGTTGATGAATTAGTAGCTACTAAAATATAAAAATAATAGTAATTATTTACACTTTAAAATAAAACCAACTTCAATAAAATAACAGAAAAAGATTTACGAAAATGGACCTGGAATCTGGTGTTAAGTTATTGAAAAACTATTTGAATTTCAAATCTACTTTAAATATATTTTAGGTCAAAAGGGTTTGGCTTACAGTAAAGAAAGTTTGGGAATCCCTGCTTTAGACTGGTGCATGGATGAATCATTCACTACACCAGATTTAAATGTTGTCTTCAAATTAGATAACTTAACGTGATGAAAAATAACAATAAAACCTGCAAAACTTAGCCTAATGTGTCTTCCTCCTCTCATGTGCCCTCTTCGAACATAGCCACCTTGGCTGAATGCACACGTGCAACACCGAGTACATGCATGCATGCACACGCTAAAACACTGTCGATGGCAAAGAACAGAACGCTGAACACTTGCATCTCTGCACTGAAAATGCATTTCCTCGCAGCAGCATGGATGGATGGATCTTACCCTCCCCTCGCGCATTCGCTCCTCTGCTAGCGCCCGTGCCGCGGTCTGTCCCCCCCCCGCTCTCCTCACTTCTCACGCACACAGACACTGAACGAGGCGTGCTGGAAATGCACTGGCTGACAGCGAAGGACAGCTGCTCTCTCTCTTTTCCCTTCCCCCACGACTCACCGCGCGCTAAGAGACAGAGCGAGCACATGAGGACGGGAGGAAAGAAATAAAGACGGTAAATAAAGAGGGAGGCGGCCATGAAAGAGCTTTGTTTCACATTTCTCTAATGGCTTTCGCAGGCCTCACCCACTATAGCAAGATTCAAATGCTTGATCATTTGAGATACCAATTCAGTAGACTGGAATGGGTCAATATATGTAATTGAAAAATGTATGTGAATAAAAAAATGGAATAAAAACACTGACATGCTGCTTTGAGTTAGAAATGGAAATGGAAGCGAATGATTCTGGTTCTTTAAGTAGTTTTGAAGGAGTAAACGCTGTATTAATTGGTATTAAAATGCCTATTAAATACAATTTTTAAAATACTGTTTATTACAACAAAACGAAAACTCTTGAATCACAATACTGATGCATTGAAAGGAATCATTTCAAGAGTCAATCAATCTCAAATCACTACAAGTGTTTTGGTTTTTACACAAACCAGCCACATGAAAACCATTCACTAGCTGTATTTAGGAAATAAATTAAAGGTGATTTGATTTAGATGGTGAAAACAAGACCAAAATTGCCATTCTTAAATAATAATTATACAATTTAAACAAAATATTTGAAACACTAAAGGAATACTATACTATAGTATTTTATACTTATTTTAAAGGTATTTATAATGCACAGAACAAGATTTTATATATTTCATTAAATAAATCTGGTTCTGAGTAACACATTCTCAATTCGTAGAGGATTTTACAATTATTACTCATAATTCCAGCTCCTTAAATGATTAATTGAAGTACAAAAATTACTACTTTCATTTTTGAAGGATTAATAACTCATATAATTAGCATTACACAAAACAACACTTTTGTCATTTGAAAATAATTCTATTAAAAGTTCCATTTAAAACCAAAACTCACGGATTTAAGACTGAATCATGGGTCTTTTGGACTGATTCTGAACAAAATGCCAGGCTGTCACTGAAAATTGAACACAATCGTTTAAAAGAGTGATTTGGTCATGTAGAAGACACCGCTGGTTGTGCTGTTGGATGATTGGTTAGCAAAGACCAATGCTATTAAAATCATTCAGGACCAATATTTTTAACAAACTGAACTGGTTCGGAGTAAGATCTTATTTCTTAACCCCATCTCTCACGCTGAACTTGTTCTAATCACTAAGGACGAGTTATAGTAACACAGATGGTCTCCTTAGCAAGCACCGCTTAATTATAAAGAAAATAGATGACTTGACTGTCAGAGTTAATGGCTGAATCACAAAGCAGTAAAACAGACAGATAGAGAGAGAAAGTGAGGGGAAAGGCCATCATGATTCACCGGTTCCCACCTCCCTGTCTTTATCTCCCGCTGGATTTATTGGTGAGGATGTAGCAATTACACCCAGACAAAACAAGCAGCCAAACGTGAATTCTTCAAAGGAAGACACTCCAATGTGTAGAGTCTCCAAAAGAGAGAGAGAACACCATAGCATAACGATAAACCTAATCCTGCTGTTGACATGTCAGCCAGGATTACACCAAAACTACAGCCATCCAAACCAGCGAAAGCCCTGCAATACAAAGATCATCCTTGGGGACACATTATCACCAAATAATGAAACCCTAAAATAACTGGGTGTTTACTAGCATAAGATCAACCTCTGACAGGGAGAAAAAGGCCAACTATAAATCAATCCATGTTCCTGTCAGCGTCCCTTAAAATGGAGCAAGGCATGCCAGAGTGTGTGGGTTGACGGATCGGTACTGAAATACTGCGCGCTGTTACCGTGGTGCTTCTGTCACCGAGGTTTAAAAATAAGAACGCAGCACGTCACGCTAATCATAACGCATCGGGTGTTTACGCCAAAGCTGGTGTGTTTTGATAAGGTTCTAGGAAACAAAATCAGCTGCCAAGAAGAGCTTGAAGAAAAGCTTAATGTGTCTCCAGGGATTACGAATGTGCACTCTTGAACGCCTAAGACCCCGAGGGACAGGACTATAAAAAGTCACCTTTAGAGCAACAATACTTAAAGCAAACAATAAGAGAAAAGGCTTGTATGGTTTTACAACATACCCAATTTAAAACTGTTAAAGAACTACAAGCACAACTAATACATCTGGCAGCGGAAAACTGTTAATAATAGTAAAATAGGAACATTTCCTGAAGAAAATCTGACTGGTACTTGGTTATACAAAACCACATTGATATCAAGTAAACTGTTAAGTACTGAAGCAAACGAAACCAATAAAATGCCATAAACTCATTTCTGAGTGGCTTTTCTGAAGTGGCGATACCATCATATGCAGACAAAAACATTGCATCGCACCCAGATCTTTAAATCTGGATTATCTTGAGATGGTTTATTCACTGACCGTCTAACAAATCCACTGAGCTGTAGTCTACAACGGCAGCTAATTCCCCGCTTGAGCTAATAATAACGTCCAGCAAGGGTGTGAACCCAAGGCCGGCCTGTTTTTGACTTAAGCGGAGATCCAGATTTTGAAAAACAGAGTTTATGGGCAGCAAAGATCCCAATACTAAACATTTGCACACCCAACGAAACCCCCAGAAAGGATTTCCTGGATCACCATGCATGAAGCAATAAACTTAGCAACTCATGTCAGTCAGAGTTACGACGGTGAGCTCTGATCTCGCTGCTGGGCCGAGAGCAACTTCCACCAACTCATAGCAATCTGTACTATATTTAGGGTCAGGATGCAGACTGTTGAATTAACGCAGATATAACGAATGACGGAATGGGATGCAGAGGAGCAAATGGTTTGAGTGTCAATTGTTAGAGATATTGCATCATATGACCCCTTTAAAGAAGGTCACTTCCCCTCGTCAAATGACTGCAGAGAGTTATTCTAAGGGTGACAATGACTGTGTGCGCAGTGTTAGTTAGGGCTGGGTAAAAAAATTGATTCTTCGATTAATCGTTTTCTAATATGTGGTCGATTCAAAATCGATTCTCAAAGGCCATGAATCAATTTTTTCCATATTTATTTCCGCAAACATTGAACGTAAGATTAGTGTTAATCAATTACAAATCTTCTCCACTAGATATCACCCTCTTATGTGCCTTTGGTGATGTTACCAACAAACCTGTCCTTCATTCATTCAGTTTAAAGCAGTGGTTCTCAACCCACGATTCAAATGCGGCCCACCATATGCTGAACACACACACACACAAAACTTTTGCAACTTACTTGAAAAAATTCAAGCAAATGGAAAAACCACATACTACGCAGCAATCATCCTTAATTGAAGAAATGTGGCAAAACATCTCTGGAGAGAACCTCATATTATTAAATTTGAAAGTGCTTTCCATATTTGGATCAACATAGGCTACATTTGTGAACGCACATTTCCTGCAATGTCGTGCGTCAAGTCATGCTCCCGTGCGAGTCTTACAGACTGCATCTTAAAGCCTCATACTTTCTGCGTCCGCGAGTCCGCTATGGACCGCTGGGTAGGCGTGATGTAAAAATCGCAATCGGAGAGCATGTGCCGAGGCTCTGAGCAGACGACCGCACGGACAGGTGCGCGTGGTTAGTAGTCTTCAAAAGCACAATTACACATGTGCAGAGAGTGTGAAGAAGCCCATTGCCAATCGAACCTGTGCAATCAGTCAATAAAGATTATAAAGAGAACGATGTGCAATGATTATGGGCAATTGTTTGTTCATGTTCGTTGCAGAGCGGACCATCAGCATGCGCTTTCGGAAGTATAAATGGAAGAAGTTTGCGTCCGCGTCTGGATTGCTCATGCGGAAAGTATAACACAAGGTTTTCAATCACAACTTCATTGTGCTGTTACTACATCGAGCCGAATTTCACAAAATTGTTCAGCTCCCGACAGAATCAGTTGTAGTAGAATTATTTATTTATTTCAATGAATCTAATCAATTAGATATCATAATATTTAGGCTATAATATAATAAATCAGGTTAGTTTGTATTGGTGACGTAATGTGTAAATTATATGCCTGCGACCCGCAAGACTTGTTGGACCATAATGCGGCCCGGTGGGACAAAAGGTTGCGAACCACTGGCTTAAAGGGTTTCAGGTGCTTTGTCGACGTTGATGCCAACTTCACATAAAAAGTCAGAGGTATGAAAGCATTTTAGCAAGACGACGAAGACAGTGTGAGCGGATAGCGTGTTTCATTGTCCCACCCCCATGCTAGTGGATCTGCCGTAGATTCAATTGGTTGTACTTGGAGATAGCGGGTTAACTCCGTGTCAGCGCGCGCAATGATCGTTAAAGGGGCAGAGATTTCAGACCTCCGTTTATTAAGGAGATCTGTCACAAAACTAATCATCCGCGCCAAAGTTTTTTGAGCAAATTTCAAAGCCGCACCCCCCCACCATCCGTTGATTGTTTTGTCTGTTCTAGAAAGGATGCAGCAAAGATATTTAATGCTAATGTATGAGGCACAGGCCTACGCTGAGTTTTATTTACGATGAGATGCGCTCTAGTTCACAGTGCAGTGCAAGTGAACACAGGGCACTGGTGCTTCCATGTCACGGTTATCATTGTCTGCTATATTTGCTTTTTATTTATTAAAATACATGCAATTGGTTGATGAAACATTTATTAAAATTAAGATAAAATTTGTTCGAAACGAAATTCGTTTTTAAGAAAGGTTTTCTACAAAGCAAAATGTAATGAAGTGGTAAATATAATGTCTGACGATTTACAAAACTTCATTAAGTGGTAAAAACCATGTCTCCCGATATATTGCGCATCTTATGATCCTATCTAAAAAATGAAAATAATTTTTGATAAAAAATGTTTGTAAAAAATATTTTAATGACACGGTTTTGGCAGTTATAGAGTTCTAATGACGGTGTTCAACTATAACCGCCGGTCTCACGGTTATATACTAACCGTCACACCCCTACTTGAATCTAGAATCGAGTATAGAAAATAGAGCTTAAGATCTTTGCCCGAACCCGACGGGACCCGATCGGACTTCATTTCGATTCGGGCTTCATTTATATCATTTTGGTCGAGCTTGGGCTTGTGCGGTAAATGAGCGGTCATGTGATGTGTTTCGATTAGCGCGAAAAAGATGCGAAAATGTATGCTGAGTAGTTGAAACGGAGGCTTGCCTCTGACGATTGCGTTTTGGTAGCACCAGCAACTAAAGCAAAGTCTGAGGTTTGGAAAAGTTTTGACCTTGTTTATATTGAGAATCCTCGAATAATGAGCCAGAGGGTTATATTGCTGGACGCACCATCAGTGAGCACAGGAACGCGCTGAAGCCATCTACAGTGGATTCAATAATTATCCTCCACAAAAACACGTAGGCCTTACCTAATCTTGGTGATAAATGTTGGTAAATGGTAAATGTTTTTCAAATAATAACTAAATATAAATTGAGTCTTAAATGCATAATGTAGACAGAGTAGGCTATATAAGCTAATGTTAGCATTATTATTTTATTATGTCAGCTGCTATGGCGAAGCAAATCCGGCAGAGCCTTTATCTTAATTAATTTCGTTATTGCCAAATACCCATCTTACTTCAGAATTGATCTTAAACTATACCTAGGGCTATTTATAGAGTGCTGAGATATAACCATGTTACAGAGGACTTATTTTATTTCTTTGTTCAAACTTCCAAGTGGCCTATTACATAAGTCAAGTATAAATTATGTTAAAACATACAAGTGACTCATTCCTGACAAAAGGCAAAAGAGTGTGTGTGCATACATTTGAATATGGTCAGGTTGTAAATGGGTTCTGGCTATTAAAAAGCTTTCAATCAAAATGTTCTTGTCGGGCTCGGGTCCTGTCGGGCTTAATTTATTATTAAGGCCAGATTACAGCTCTAATCAAATTGAGATCGAAAATCATTTGAGAGCTTATGAATCGAAATTGAATCGATCTGTAACATCTGGATCGATACCCAGCCCTAGTGTTAGTGTATAGTCCAACAGGGCCACACGATGTGGGAAAACCAGCCTTGCCTGCCGCTCTACCTGCACCATGGGAAATATGAAACCACTTTAGAGAAGGTTGAAAAGCCGGTCTGGTTCCCCTCCCTGAAACTCGATAGCATCCCCTCCTCACACCTTGAGATCTAGTTGTTAAGAGGCAAGAGGAATAGGTATTTTGTGTTTAGTTTGAGCTCTTGTGGTCCCTCCCCCTGAGGCCCCGCGTGAACCCCCTGTGCTTGTTTAAGGAATGTACCAGAAGACAATAGCAGCAGTCAGAGGAAGCCATGAATGGGGTTATTGGTCGCGGAGCACTATAGGGCCAACAGAAAGGTTTCTACCAGTGACAAGTCTCAGTATCACTCTAACCAACCACCAGAACAGAATCAAATGAGAAAAGAACCTCAAAGAATAAAAAAAGCATTAAAGATAAAACAAAAAGATTAACATTTAAACTTTAAATGCTATGCAATTTACCGTTAAGAATTTGCCTGACACTTTTATCCAAAAAAGCATCTTGCATTATATTCAAGGCATATGTTGTTTTATCAGTTCCTGTATTCCATGGGAATCAAACCAAAGACCTTGGTGTTACTCTACTGTTTGAGCTACAGTAACACAATGCAAGTCAATGCAAATGACAATGCTTAGTGAACACAATGCACAATAAAATGTACTGCTATGCATTTGACAGGCAATTTTACCCAAAGCGAAGGTATGAATTTCATCAGCCTTTAGCATTCCTTGGGAATAGAACCCATGACTTTACCAGTGCTGGTGACATGCAGGAACATAATGAAATTAGACCACCGTTGTTAACCTACATTCTTGGACCAAAAGAAAGGAATAGTGTTCACTGAAATCCCATACAAACAAGGTAAAAAAATGAAACTATATCAAGTCAAGCCGTAGTTAACCAAAAAATATTTTTCAATGATGCTACAAAATGGGTCACTATCAGTTCTGTCTAAAGAAAACATTTCCATTAGCCTATATTTGGCTGCCTGTCACAATTGAGAGTAAGCAAGGAGTCAAAGTGTTACATTTCAATGGCTCCCGGGAGGCCCACTATGTAGGGAACACAATGCTGTGAGTATGAACAACTACTGACTGAGTCACTAGCAAGGAATTTAACAAAACTGTTGTAAGCAGATACATTAGTTAACCCTCTCAGTTTGTAATGCACAAGCCAGGCTTAGTCAATGTTCAACATAAAGCAGTTCAATATAATACATTCTCAGAATTTAATGACTTCAAAGTACATTAATACATTAGTCTTCTTTGCTGATCTTTGTATCTCATATTTGAACAAGAAAGTGTGTTTTACTGTGGGGAATATGCTGAACTCTACATTCTTCTAAGAACAATCTGTCGAGGCATGGATTCTTGTTTTAACATGAAAGATCAAGCTACAAATTAGACCAGCTGCCAAAATTCCTTGAGAACTAGTAGGCCAATAATTGAGTGCAAAGGATAATCGAGAAAACCTCTTCAATTGGCCAACAACTCAATTCAAACAAGACTGGGCAACAAAAACTTCAACCAGACAAAAAACTAGCATGTGAAGATAAAAATGAAATCTCACACTTAACCTGAGCTCCGTAACTGGAGCGACTAAAGTTTAACCAGTTTGGTAGAAATCTGGTTATCAACAATTGGTATCATAAACTTATTAGCATTACAGCTGTTCTCACAGCTGTATAGCTATTCTTTTTGGCAGCACTTATGCATTACTAAAAGGACATAGAGAACACCAACTGAAGCATGCCTTGTTTTCCGCACTTTAAAATAGACTAGTGCCAAATGAAATGCAGCCAGCAAATTGGCACACCAGGATATGTCAGGTTCTAAGTCATTGTCAACTTTTAACATTTGGAACAGCATTAGCTTCCAGCTTCTACTGCATTATACAAGCACCGTTTATAATACTCAACCAAATTCTTATAAAAACACAAACTTAAAACCAAACTAAAAACCACAATGCAATGCTCATTTCCTGCTTGAAGAGCAATAAAAACACCAGTGGACTCACCTTTTCACTTTTAACTTTCTTCATGGTCCTGCAATCATTATTTTCCACTTCTTCTGGTTCGCTCTTGATAGCCAGAGGAGTGACTATTCCAGTGGTATCGAGGGTAATATTCCCTAGCTGCTCAGCACCAACAAGGTCCGAATTTTGCGTCCCCTCAAATGGGGTATTGCGTGCCTGGCCTAAAGGCATGACCTGGGCTGATGGGTCCTTTTCCGAGGGCACACTCCCAGCTTGTACCCCTTCGTTTTTCTCCTTCTTGCTTTTCCCAGAACCCTCCTTGTCCTTTTTGCCAGTCTGAACATTACGAGAGGCTTTGTTACTTTTATCTGAACCTTTCCCGGAAGGTAAAGTTGTGGAACCACTTCCCATAGTTGGCCCAGTGGCCTCGTTTTGGGTCCGTCCCTGGGAGTCCTTCTTACCCCCTTCAGGGTTTGAGGATTTGCTACTGTCCTTGGAATTCTTGCTACGCTTAGCTTTGGATTTGCTGTCCTTGATCGGCGGGGGAGGCACTGGGTTAATAAACTTGATGTTGTCCGGCAATGCTGCTACGGCACTCGAGGCAGCAGCCAGTCCGTCCCCGTCCTTAGTGCCCGACATCTCAAGCTTTTCTTTCTCTAAATCGGCGTCAAGGTCAATGATCAGGTTGCCTACACCAATTTCCCACTCATCGCCGCTGTCGTAAGTGTCCACCGCATTCAAGTCCACACCTTTCCCGCCTGCAGTGCCACTACTGAGGGACATCTTAGTGCCAGCGGCCCAAGCGCGCCACAGGGAGGTCTGACCTTCTCAGACGACTGAGGCTGTTGGGAAACACATTTACACAAGCCTCAGGGTCCTGTTGGTTTCCCCTTCCCAGTAACCCACATTGTTGCCCTGGGGGAGGGGGGGTAAAAACAACAAGACAATATGTAAGAAATGAGGAAATCTTACAAGCACACTGCTCTTATAAAACAGCTTACAATAACATCAGAATCCTTTCAAGGGCCTAGATATAAAAGGTTTCGCAAGCTCTTCCACTGCACATGAATTACAAATACATGCAGAGTAATCTTTTTAGACAAAAAACTATTCAGCTGAATCATGGTCACCATCAGTTCATAGTCAGAGATTGCATCACAACACATGGAAACACTACCCTTCTTCAATGACAGATTGACATTAACGCTCAACGGATGACTGCTGGAATGAGAATGACTCAAACATGCCGCTCGCTTTGAGACTAAACAGCATTGCTATTAACTTCCTCACAAGTGAACATTAAAGACATCAAGGATGAGCAAAACTACATATTTTCAAAACCCACTAGTCGTGGACTGTCTGAATGCCTGGTTGGTTTTAAGGCAGCACCATAATTAGATTGTTTTAAGTTCAGGTCCACCAATCAACGTTCCTACAATAATCTTGTTTTTTAAATCAGCTACAGCTAGATGGTTCACAACAGATTAAATCATAACACTGGGGTCTTTCAAATACGGTCAAAGTTGAGCTCATTACAACATCAATGCTATGCTCATGGCATTGAAATTAAATCCTGAATCTGAAAAGCATGCTAACATGATTTTAGCATATTACTGTCGCAAGATAAAGCATGTCATGCTGTCATCATGTGAAGACCTCAGCAACTCAGCTTAAAAAGAAATGAAAGGAAAGAAAATAAGATAAAAAATAAATTCACTAGTCAACTAGTAACGTAGGTGCATGACAAATAAACCGCTCAGTCCTGTAGACTCATCCTTTAGGTTAAGCACAGTGTCAGAATATTACAGACAAATATTAAAAACATGTAAATGTCAGATGTCCACCTCAGTTGGACTAGGCACAAAAGATCGGATCTGAAGCCAAAGGATCTAAAATAAGTTTTAAAAAGCAAACATGTACACAATGCTGCAAAAAGTCCTGCAAAACCAATCACCATATTGTGTTAAATTCTTGTAATCTTGACTGTTGTCAATGATTTGATGTATAAGCAGTGTTTCGATGGCTGAAGCGATGGTTCTTTAAAGATGAACTTATGGGGTGCAACACCTCAGACAGGATTTCAGCATGCACAGTGTTGTTTAAGTCACTTAAATCACTTTCCGTGGCCATGAATTACACACATTCAACACTTTCCAAATGTCACTGATCTTTAAATAGAAACAAAAACCTTTTTAATGTCAAAGACGCTTAAAATCGGTTTATTACAGATTCTCAAGAACACTTAACAACCCATAAACAAACACGGATAACTAGTTCGAATAAAAAGCTCTACATTATTCATCTAGTCTGGGACAGAAATAGAACAGAAAGACGCCGATTAAAGGTCAAAGTCATTACCCGTAATACTCAAAAGAGGTCACATAAAAGACAGTACGAACCACAAACTGGTTTAACTGCACTACTACAGTTTGGCGGTCGTCTAATAAAACTAAGAGCTACTTAAGTTAGTCGAGGAGACAGATGGTGGAATGAGAGGACACTAATCAGTGGTTTGCTGTAGTCCTTCAGTCCACCAGGGAACATAGAGTGTGTCCTGCAGGAAGCTTTCCAAACGACTGTCGTTGGAACCCATGTTAAGACGGACTTCCACTATCACAGTCATCAGTCCCCTGCTCTCTCCGCACTATGAAAAGCTTTGAGCATAGAACTTCCAAAGATGCCATTATTGAAAGTGAAGGCCATTTTCGAATAAATGGTTTCGAAAATTAACTCTCATATTCTTTTTAATTTAATGTCTAATGTTTTGAAGTTTGACTCCATACTATGCTCGCATCTCGCTGGGGTCAGGGAACTCTACTTCCTGCAGTCAAATCATATTCGTTTACAAGTTAAATTACACAATACGCGTTCAGACAAAGAACGATAAATATAAACATCTATAAAGATAACGATATTAACGTCCACCAGTGAACAATATTGTCCGTTTATTCTAAGCGTAGGTGTGCCTGTCGCTTTAAATTCTCAGGCTCGTTATAAGAGGATGGATTCTGATTGGCTGTCAATGTTTTTATCGTTCATCAGCTAGAAAAAAAAATAGTTCTGAAAGTGATTCCACGGATATAATTTATCTGTGCCTTTATAGATGTTGGTGCGAACTCTGCTATTCTTTAATATTGAGAAAAATTTTTAGAACTATATTGTTATCTTTATAATTATCGTCCCTACTCGCCCTGGCTTTTTGATGTTGCCAATAAATGTGAAAAGCCAAATATTTCCAAAACTCATTCATATCTCAACACAACTGATGATGCAAGCGGCTGTCACGTTCTAACATACAACCTAATTAGGAACCGAATGATGAAATGCGCTCGGCGCTGTAAAAGCGAGTAAAAAGAAGCCTTTTGTCTGCTCCTCATTCAAACACTGAAGGCAAAGAAACAAAGCTTTGATTTGCGCCAGACAAGAACGTGCCGCACATGCTTGAGTTCTGTTTTTGATGTCGTTTGATGGATAACCAAATCAATATGCCCGAAGAGAAGCGGATTATTGTGAAAGGTTATTAAATTGTGCTTCCACTCGTCTTTGGCAAGTATCGTCTGAAGGTAAAGCAAGAACCCAAAAAGACCATGTTCGAGCGGCTCTAGAACAGGTATTCCTTTTCATTTCCCTGAGACTCAGGTACTTGTGCCCTTCCAATAACGGCGTTAAACTAATTTAGCTTTCCCTGCCACATGCCAGCAAGCAGCGGGAGCGCTCGAGGGAGGCGAGCTCCCAAACCCAGCGCCACCCGACACGACACAGGCCTAATTAACACAGGCATCCACTGCGGACGCCTCGGCTTGATGGAAAAACGTGAGCTGAAACTCAAATGGGCTCTTGTGCAGACGCCTCGGTGGGGTGACAGGATCGAGGATCGATACCAGTCTCGCGCCTGTTTGATGATGAAAAACAGATCAAAGAGCGAATACAATCAGGGACGGGATGAAGAAAAACAACAAGACAACAAAGATGAAATGTAAAATCAAGAGAGCCCTCTGACCTGATTGAGAAGCGCTTGTGCCTTCAGTGCCAGACCGGCCTCAGAGCTTTAACTCCCTCTCGGCGCTTGAGTAATTGAGATTCTCTAATAAAAAAGCGGTTTCAAAGGCTGCAGGAACTGACAGGCTCTCCGTCAGACTAAATCACAGCTCTTTCTGAAGAGCCCGGGCTCGGTGAAAGGGAGGGAGGCACTTCCCGTGGTTAAATTACACACTGCATCAATGAAAGCAGCGTTGCATGCCTTTTCATCTTCCCCTCTTGGAATTCTCCCTTGCCTTCTTGTCTTTTTCCTTTGAGATATACAAGAAGACAAGTGTAGGATTTTATCACGGAGACGACAAGAAGCCAACGATCTTGCTCTGCCAATCTCATGATCCACCATTAGCCAAATCAAACCGAGTTCATCTCCAGCAGCAGTGTTAGTGCCCACGAAGGAAACATTTGATCTAACCCAGGAGAGAAGAGAACCAGCTGTCCTGGGCCGGTCTGGAGGAGTTGGGTTCCCCGTTTAACCACACAGTAAAAGAAAGTGAAATCCTATCTACATTTGGCCGACTGCACTGCCCTTAACACTGCACAGTGAGCCGAAAACACAAAGGCCAGGCTCGCAACATATTGATCAGGGATAATCTGTGGTTAATGCACAAAATGTTTGACCAGCATTAATTAACCAAACAATTATTAATAATTACCCATAATTAACAATGTGGTGGAAATGAACAACCAGAGTAGTTGCAGATAATACAACATGCAAGCACTTTATTTGGTTGATATTTAGCAATTTCATCACTTTAGGACAATAAAATTTTGGGAATAATAATAATAAATAAATCAAATACACACACAGAATTGTCACATCATTGATACCTTATAATAATCACTATTGAATACTGTGTAAGTGTATATTTCATGTTGCATTTTTATACCGTTTTCAGAATAAAAGAATAAACTATTTTACACAATATTATATACAGTATACATAAAATGTGTATTTAAATTAAATATATTAAAAAAAAAATTCTAAAAGCTAAAATACAACAATATGACATTCTATTTTACACAGTATTCAGTCAATATACAATAAATAAATAAATATTCCATTGTCCTCATTTGTAAGGAGGGATGGGTATCGTTATGGTTTTAACGGTATTACTACTCTTACCGATACTGCTTAACGGTCCTTTAATGGTATTCTTATCGGTACTTTGTGTTGTGTTAGGCAGTCAAAAACTTTGCATTTCTCTGTCTTCACATAATGCACTTTTGAAAGATACTTTGACAGATTGCTTGTGTTTCCGCCCTTACATGCAAATTTTTTGTTGCACTTATGACAACCAGCGTTGTCTGCATCAACTCTAGTGAAGTATAACCACACTTTGGAACGTTTTGCGGTCTCCGCCATAGTCACTCTTTGATTGAGCAGGAGTTTTCATACTGTAAGGGGCCGTTCACATATCGCATCTAAAAACGCGTAGAAAACGCTTGGCACGCCGCTTTCTGATTTTTTTTCACCAAAGCCTCGCTTCCATTATGAGTGCGCATAATGGGCGCCTATATTTGAAATAACGAACTTGAGCACGCAAAAGACGCGATATGTGAACAGCCCCATATGCGTTTGTGTGCCCTGCGCTCGTTCTTGTTGTGTGTGTGTGTGTGTGTGTGACTGACAGACAGCCTCCGCGGCGCGCATGAGAGATCTCGCAGATTTCACAGACAAATATGATCGCACATTAGAAATGTTTGGTGAGATAAAATGTGCACGATTATTACATTACATTATATTACATTAATAAGCAAAAAGTACATTCATTTTTTCCCCTCCAGTACCGAAAGCAGAACCGATACCATCAGATCTTACTGATACTACGGTCTTTCATAATTTAGCCCCGGGGCTAGTTTAATACCGGGTTTCGGTACCCATCCCTATTTGTAAGTCACTTTGGATAAGTGTCTGCTAAATGACCAAATGGAAATAAAGGTCTGTTGACAAATCATTTTATCATTTTAGATAAAAACATTAAAATACATTGTACTGTAAGTATTATTTGAAGTTAACATTATAAAATACGTTTAAAGGAGTCTATTAATGCGTATACACGTTATGAGTCATTTTCTCCTGATAACCCCGAAAAGAACTTCAATTACACTTTCAGTTTTAATCGTACAGATAAGAGCAATACATCAATCAAATCTGTAAAGGGTCTACTTTTGTTTTTGGATACAGACATAACAAAACTTTGTGCACTTATAAAATAAAGATAACATACAAGGTGTGCTGTCTGCAGTCTTTGTCTGCGCTGATCGTCATGTACAAACAAGTTATTAAAATGAACTGTAACTCAGTGAATACTCAACGAAGAGACATGAGAGAGATATCTATAGAAAGCCTGACATGTCTACTTTTAAACTAAACAAGTGCTGCCGAAAACATTCTGTGATAAAGTAATCCATATCAAAACAACGCGATGTCTGTTTTTCATATCTCGTTCATTATATCTAATGTGACCACGCCCCTGCGCTGAACGCGCTTTTCAGATTCAAACTGAAGCGTGGCTTGAATACACCCACACAGAAGAAAAAGCAGCGAGACTGTTCAAGTTCTTTTATTTTACTGTTTGCTTCGCGATGAGAGGAATAAGACATAATTCACCCCAAACAGATGTGATGTGGTTGAGGATTTGAGAAATGGATTTCCTCACTTTATTCAGCAGAGATCATTAACATGAGTAAGTCTCTTTATATTTATTTATATACTTGTACTAGTTTTCACATAACGTCTAAACATTTTACTAGTTAGACTTTCCAAACTATAATTCCTGACTAAATGTATAATTAAGTGAAATATTATGAAGTTTCAATAACAATATGCAATACAATATCATTCAAAAGCTTGATGTTAATAATATAAATGTAACAAATAAATGTAACCGTAACAAATGTAATAAAAAAGGGTGTTCTTTTAATTTATCCCCCCTAAAAAACCTGAAAAAATATTCTCAGCTCTTTTCAACATTAATATTAATAATAATAATGATAATTATGATAATAATAAGAATGTAAGGGTTACATTCTTTTTTGTAAGTCCTCCCTCAGAGTGGCACAGTTGAATGAGAGGCTCATTATGCAGCTCATTATGCAGCTCATTATGCAGCTCATTATGCAGGGCTTTGTCTTCTCAGGTGTAAATCACAATGATATTCATGATAGTTGACGCCTACTCGCATATGACTTTTACCAACAAAAAGTGTCTTAGAAAATTTAAATCAATATATTGTTTTCTGTGAGTGAGTAAACAAGATGATTTTCACATTATTTAGAAAGAAAAATTTTAGGCTACAACCAGTTCTCAAAAATCCCGGGAACCATTGTTCTTTGTGTTTTTTTTTTTTTTGCCTTATTCAAGTGTTTTAACATTTTTAGTTTTTCTCAAAAACACAATCATGTACATACATTCATTTCACATATTATTATAGCCCAGTTTGTGCTAATTACAGTAAGATTAGACTTTACCCATTTAGATGTGTATAAGAAACTGAAAAAAGCACAAATATCAGGGCATGACAAAACTTCTCCAGGCCCCAAAAATACCCTTAGACTCCAGAGGGTTAATAAAAATTTTTTTTTTCCTCAAAATATCTTTTGAATTGTTTTGTTGATATATTGCTGCATAACAATAATTGCAACAAAGACGTACGTGGCATTAATGCCTTTATGACAGCTGCAAGATGTTAGAGAAGTCAAGCAGCACCTCAACTTACAAATATTTTCCAGCTCCTCCAAACACAGCCAATTACGGGGCAGGAAAGGGGTTTCTTAACGAGCTATTTCTAAGAGTCTGCCTGCGGGGCCGAGCGCTAGTTCCACGCTAGCTATCACACCGAGGTTCCACCGTGTAATTGGATTGTGTGCTTGAACTGCTGACTGAAATAGAAAAGTGCAGGAAGCTTCAGGTGATGGGAATCAAGCGTCCCGCAGGTTCAGCCAGACTCCATCTCAGCCAAATGTCAGGAGCGGCGTCCGGTCTGGAAGCGCAGCGTGATCTCAATCTGTGGCCGTACGCGATGTACAGTTCTGCATTGCCCCCCGAGCAGCCAGTTTGGGTTCAGACGTCTGCCAGGTCATTGATTACGGTCAGCCGAGCGCTCGTAGACGTGCCCCGAAGACCCTGGATGCAACAGACCTTTTGCTTGGGCGGTTCTCCAATCAGAAGCTCTTTTTGTCAGATAGCAAAGCTTTGATGTGATCAGCAAAGGTGAAAATGAACCATTTCTGGCCTTTAATCTCAACTACCCTGTGCACCAAGGTCTCGCAGTACGTGAATTCTTTGGCTTCTGGAGGGTCTACAGTCTTCATGTCACAGATAATTTACAGCCTATTCTCAGAGAGGACAGAAATGCTGTTTGCGGGGAACACAGACGCTGACGAGCGAGATCACAGGGCTACTATCTGAAAGCATGGTTTCCTGACTACTTAAACCGCTTTCTCATCACAGTCAAAATCAAGAACAGTCTGTCATCACCACAGGTCAGATCAAACCCTGATGGACTTTCTTCAGTGGAACACAAAAGGAGAAACTGTGATGAATGTTCATGCTGCTCTATTTAGAACCACAAACAACAGAAGATTCATCAAAAACTACACTGCTACAGTGGCATCTATTACATCCTTCAGTTTAGCATATCATAGACATTCTATGATTTAAAAAAATATACATTTTTGTTTGTCTAATCAAACATATTAAAAGACAACTATAATAAATAAATAAAATTAACAAAGTTAGTTGAATATTTCCTAAATTCAAAAATGTTCAGATTCTATAAAAAAAAAAAAAAAAAAACATTTTTTTATACAATTATATTATTTTAGCCTTTGCTGATGTGGCATAAAATAACTAAAATGATAAAAATGTAAAATTAAGTACAATAATTACAAAAAAAGAATAAGAAATAAAATATGCAATTGAATTCATTAATAAATTAAACATTAAATACATCAAAACCCATTGCTTACCCTAACAAGTGTACCATTAAAAGCAGGGTCTCTAAAAAAAGATGACAAAATGACTTTCCGTAGTCAAATCCAATACACTACTAATTAATCTGCCATAAACCTAATGTACAAGCCAGGTGAAGTGTACAAACATGTGGGAAGTTAAAGTGTGCAATCAAGGCGTGACAACGATCTACTGAATAACATAAAACATAAAACAATAATTTCAAAGACACCTCCGTTGGCAAAGTCTGCACGCCAAGTGTGTACTGTGGGCGTCACATTTGTAGTTCAGAGACAAACTAATGCACATCATAAGAGAACACTTGTGTCCAAGCCCTTCATTGTCTTCAATTATTTCAAATCCATTTCACCCTGATAGTGTTCAGATTGAAATTGCTGGCTGAAAGCATTAAGCCCAAGCTACGGCATGAAAAGTGTTGCCAATCAATTAACAACAACTTTGTTGTGGTAGCGGTTCATAACAACACTATGAATGTGCTCCTAATTAATGGTTGCAGCTTTCTTTCCATGCAAAAAGTGACAACGCAAAGCTAATTTGAGGTCCCATGTAGGTCCTAATTTGAAGTAATTTGAGAAAGGTGTAAAGTGCCAGACTTGATACAAAGGTAATTTCTACAAAATAACCTCCAGCGAAGTGAAGCCATTTGTTGCCAAGATGACAATTAAAGACAGCTCACGAGCGGAGGCCTAGAGACAACACATGGACAGAAGTCTACAGCAAACAGACAAACACACAAGCCTCGTTTGACTCAGTCTTTGTTTTCTGAACACACATCATCAATCAGCTCAGGCCTTCAGGGTCAGATGCTCTCAGCTCATTTCCAAATAAGGAGAGTTCACTGTAAAGCTCACTGTAATTAACCAACCCACTCGCCCGAATGCACATTCATGCACAGATGAGTCAGCATGGCCGACTTGTTTATCTACAGTAGTGCTTAAACACTATTAGTGCAACACTGTAAATCTAGAAAATGATATATCTTTTTGGCCTGCTACCAATCACTCCATACTCATGTTTATATCCAAAAGTTTTTTAAAGAAGCAAAGTTGCAACCACCAAAAACAATGTTGTTTTGCCATTTTCTCTGATCTAATGCACACTACAACTCTTAAAAGTAAAGGTTCCAAATGGGGATTTTGGCAGAGATGCCAGAAGAACCATTGTTGGTTTTCCAAAAGGACCTTTCAGTCAACTGTTCTTAATAGAACCATGATTTTCTTACTGTGACGAACATTTTAATAACCTAAAAAAACATTTTCCACAATTGTCAAATGTAAAGATTCCATGATTGTTAAAGGTTCCTAATAGAACCATCAATGCCGATCAAGAACCTCAATATTTAAGAATGCAAAGAACCTTTTATACAATGGAAGGTTCCCACACTTTTAGAAATAAAGGTTTTTACAATGATGCTATAGAAGAAAAGGTTAAAATAAACTTTAAAAAGTGTGAAGAACATTTGAATTATCTAAAGAAAACAATAAAAGTGCTTTTGGGGAACCATCAATACCAATAAACAACCTTTATTTTTAAAAAGGAAAGGTTCTATAGAAATGGAAAAAGTTCCATGGAGTGTTTTCATTGGAACAAAAGGTTATTTAAAGTAGAAAAAGGTAAGTAGATTATTAAAATGTTCTTTACTCTAAGGAAAAAAACGGTTCTTTTAAGAACTGATAGCTGGAAGGTTCTTTGGGGAACCCAAAATGGTTCTTCTATGGCATTGCTGCAAAAACCCACTTTAGGAATCTTTATTTTAGTGAACATTTGAATCATCTAAAGAATCTTCTTTCACTAACCTTTTCTGGTTCAATTGAGTTTCTCCAAGGAACCACTGATACCAATAAAGAACCGGTATTTTTAAGCGTGCTGAAGACCGACTGCTAGAGTTCAGAGATATGCAGTTACTGTAAGGAAGCCATTGGGATTTACCATGTGGGTCACGTCCAGTGTGGGGCTGGGATAAAGGAGTTGGGTTCAGATGTGGTTTCCAGGAGAATCTCAGGCACACTAAACCAAACCCACAACAGCCTGCCATCTGTTTTGATTAGGAGAATGTGTTATTTACGCTGACTTTCCAGAGTCACGCATGTTAAAGTGCTGGAATACAGCCGCAGACGTGTCATCGATGGGATATGATGGGCATCTGAGCTAAGGAGACCTGCTCCTGAAAACAGCTTGCAATGCTTCTTTGCATGCTTTAAAAAGAACCATAAGAAAAAAGGACTCTTTTAAACACCGTTAGCTCCTGATCAATGTATTTCCTTTCAAAACCAGCAAATGCAAAGCCACAATATGGCCAGCAGCTGTGTGTTCAATGGTGTTTGTCCAAGCCAATATATTTCTGAAGAGCACATGCTTCAACTCAAGCCAAGCTTCCCTCCACACACCGATTCTGCAGATCATTCCAAACTTCTCTCGTCATGCCTTCCAAAATAGAAATCTCCAAAAAGTGAGTTGTGAGGTGCACAAGCACCAGCTCCAAGGGTTTCATCGCTGCAGGAGCTGCGAAACGTTACCTTTACAAGCCCATGTTTAATTCATGCCACGGCTAAAACGAGCACTTGAAGAAAAAGCACACGGTTGGAAAAGAATCAGAGAGCGTTTCCTGTGTGCTTCAGTGGAAATCAACTGAACAATAGCACAGAAAAATGTGCAACATGAATCTAGATTTCAAACCTTGATCAAGTGTAAATTACAAACATTTATAATGCATTTTGTGCAAAGGTTTATCTCACTAAGAAATATACAGGTATTAAATTAAATTATTAAATTAATTATACATGTATGATAAAAAAAAATATTTCCTTTGATTAGGAGGTGAAATATGAGCCAGACATGTCATTGGATCAATAAGAATGGCCACAATGGTGAAACTCACACCCATGTTTGGAGCGATTAAGGAGCCGCGGGGCCCCAAAAGGAGTCAGGGGTCCACTGAGGAATGTCTTATACCAACATCCACCAAAAGAAATGCTCACACAACCAATGAAACAACAGATCCTGAACAATATGGTTACACATGACCCATGTATGAGATTGAGGTTTCTGTCTTTTTACAAATAACTACAATATAATAAATGTACATCGAAGACTACTGATGGTCATGTGCTTTCTCACTCCAGGGTTTTTGCTTTTAACACTTGAGTTTTTATTAATAGGCTACATGTTGTGAGGGTAGTCATCAGGTTTTGGTATGGTGGTTTCCATAAATGCTAACGCAAACCACAATTACCAGTGTTTATATATTTATATTCCAAAGCTCTGATATTTTTAAAAACTGTAACACAAGGCCCACACTGTAATAAATGGAGTTATCACCACAATCTTGTGAACTGGGCAATACTTTCTGCCAATCGCCCACCCAAGGTCTCTAGGCTGAACAAAAGAAGAGAGACATTCTGGCTGACGGTTTGTTAAAAGGTTGGCACAGAGAGAGAAACGGGGAGATGTGAAAGGCTGGCAAACTAAATCTCAGCTGGATGGTGACGGGAGGCTGTGAACCCAACTAAACAATACGTGCAGCTGCGCCATGATGGATCTACAACCATCCCACTGACTCCAGAATGGAAATATTATAAAAAGGGTACAAAAGAAAAACCATGACTTTCCTACGATCCATCCAGACGGGAGAATTACCCCTCTATGAGAGCATTTATCAAGAGGGAGTCAAATTATCACAACCATGCTCGTATAACTCGTTACAAACATATATGTTGTTATTTATGTTGTGGAAATCACAAGATAACTTAAGAATCTTCACACACACCAATTTTCATACAACAGCACACCATAAAAACTATCAAATTGGCCCATGCAACTTTTTTCTAAATGATATGAAGTCGTATTATCAAATTGAGGGTAAATGAACAACAGAAATCTCATTTTGGGCGAACTAGCCGTTTAAAAGAAGTTGCACAATTTCCAACAGTAATATCAACAGTAAAAACAGTTCTGCACAATGTGCTGTGCACTTTCCAAGAATTGAAAGTGAGATAACAGGAACTGCCCCTTGTTAGCCACAAACATTAAAACATTATTTTTCCGGAATTACACTGCTTGCTAAAGCAGAGTAAAAATGAAGCTGTCTGAAAGTGATTTTAGAAAAGAAAAACTAAAAAACATTTGGCGTAATTGGACCTGAAGCCAAGGCTGTTAAATCTAATCAAAAGAACATTTAGTCTTCGTGCTTGTAATGCAAAATGAAACCCGTCAAAGCCATTTTTTCTAGCATGAGCCTGACTGACATTTCAAAAATAATTCCACATCCACAGACGGGGGAAAAAAACTTCTTACTTCCTGTCCATTCTAGCAGAAATATGGCTCGAGATCTGAGAAACACGGCGAGAGGAAAAGCAGGATTAGTGGTATTGAGCTGTTAGATGTCAGCACTGAGTGAACTCAAGGCATGTCTCTTTAGAAACAGCTCTCGTGAAGGACTGCGCTTCATTATCTCGCTCTCTGACCTTCTGCTGCATCTCTGTGTTCTTTCACGCCACTAAAGAGAGATCTGCTCCTTAAAGCGGCTCTGTCAAGATACTCTGACAAACAGATGAAGCATCCACTGAGAAAACGTATAAAACGTATAAAAATCTGTTATACTGAAAATCTGTTTCCAGATCATTGCTCTTTACATCAGGGAATGAATTTAATTTAACTAAAAAAAGGCATGCATTCTGGGTAATGAAGTTTTCGACCACTAATTCATTCCAATCTGTATCATCTAGGCTTTTCTAGATAAAAATTACAGTTTTGTAAAATACAGTAAAATTACTTTCAGAAATTTCTAGTCTTCTTAAGTTTTTTTTTTTTTCATACTGAAAGTTTTTCTGGACAAACTTTGCTTTTCTAGACAAATATTAGTTATGATTTCAATTAATAAAAATGTTCCTTTCATTCAAATTTTAATTGCAATCCTGCATCTGGTTTGGTACCTTAATTCAAATACAGGAACTGAGTTGGAATTTGAAAGTCAATTAATATTTAAATGCCGCACAAAACCAATGTAAAACATCAGCTTCACATTAAAGAATATTGGAATGTAAGCTAGTTATTTACAACAACAGAACATTGGTGCATTCTAGTGCTGCAACAACTCGTCAGCGCCATCGATTACGTCGACTACAAAAATATGTCGACATGCGTGAAATGCGTCGACGCGTCACACTGTTTGTGTATGCACGTAATGGCATACTGGGAATGGAGAAAGTTGCATTCTATCACAAAAACAGAGACCACTGTTATCAAAAGTATGGGAATACTTTAAACAGAGGACAAATAAATGGCCCTTTGTTCCCTTCACAAAACCGATATGGTGTACCACCGCAGCACAACTGCGATGCGCGAGCACCTCAGAGGAAAACATCTTGGCGCTCTCCGGTGTTACGGTTTAACTGGTTACCGTGTGATCTGGTGACCAACTTCCTGCTTCAGGTCTGATATTCTTGCGCTTGCGGCATTCTGGAAAGTTGAGATGTTTTTAACTCGAAGCGGTGCGGATGCGCCTGGAAAAAACGAGCACGTCGCGACCGCGTCGCTTCCATTATTAGCGCGCTTATTGCGCAAAAGACGTGATGTGAACGGCCCCTTAAAAGACAGCACGCCGCGAGACAACAGTCACAAACCACCGAGCTACCCAGAATCAGCTCCAGATTTCTGGAAACCACGCTAAACCTTAGCAGAACCCTGACTACATTTTATGGCTTGTGATCCTAAAGAACATTTCATGACGTCTCAGACAACTGTAAATGTATGGCTACTGTGATTTCATTATAAACGCTATCATAAACTCATATTTATCATAGTAAAATAATTTTCTTTGCCTCTTTATTATTTTATACTGTAAAAACTTCAACCACATTGGTTGAAAATGAATAAAGGTTGAAATATTATATTAGAAGTTGTACTTAATTTTTTTTTGTAAAGTTATACAAAAGATTCATTAGCTAATTAAAAAAAGAACATTCGATTAATTATTTATTGTAATACAAATAATCGTTAGATTAGTCGACAGAAAAAATAATCGTTAGTTGCAGCTCTAGTGCATTCTTCAACCCAAATATGGGACAATCATTAAATTCTTTAGAATTCTTTTGAATGTAAGCCAGTTATCTACAACAACAGAAGTGCTTCTTCAAAACAGTCAAGCGTTTCTGTAACTCCACACACAAAGTCCCAAAGGCAGCTGGACTAAAGAGGTTCCCAGCAGCGAGCAGCTGTCCGCTGGATCTACAGCGGTCATCACTTCAGACACAAACAGGAAGATTCCTGTGTTCAACCAACAAGCTCCCAGAAGGCTTTTCAGCAGCCTCCACCCTCGCCTCTGCGTGACCCAGCTCAGAGGAAGCATATAATTGTCTTCCCCCCTCACAGGGGAATATGCCAGGAGCTCATAACAATGACTGAGAGGGCATTTCACGTCTGATCTGACGCTAAAACTGCTTCAGATCCACGATGGAGATTTCAGATGGAGAGCAGAAGTTACATGACCAGACTGAAGACGGAGAGAATTTCATTAATTTAGCATAAAAAAAAGAATATTAAACATACAGACCTTAAATAACATCCTAATACAGAAGCAATTATAACTTTAATGGGCTAGTTTTAGGTCCAAACAGGAAGAGACATGAATGGATCATCTGTTGCCAAATCAGGAATAAATGCAGTAACGCTAATCAATGCAAAGGGTTCTGGGAAATCTGGTGCCATTAGAGACCTGAGGGATTCTTCGATCTCCACATGAACACAAGACATGCATGTGTGCTCAACATCAAAAAACAAACTCTTAACACGGAGACGGCAGCTAGATTAATCACAACGATTGTGCTGCTAACGTAAAATTAAACAATTTAAGCAGTGCAAATGTTTAAAATAGGCTCGACTTTTATTAGAGACTGATTTAAATGCCATTCAAGTCTGAGAATAAGTTCACATTGTGAAAAGCACTATACAAAAATGTGACTATTTACAAAGCGATGAGATAAACATTATATTTTGAGGTGAATAAGTTAAATGGAATTAAAACTCACTTTAAACATTTGCGTCATAACCCAAAAACAATGAAGGAATGGCCAGTGAAATTCAAGACAATGTTTTATATTAACAAAAATATATGTTTTACAATTATTTGAAGGTTAATATTATAATATTCATGCAATGAAAATAAGTAATGCATCAACATTTCGGCAAATGAAAATGTTAAAATTTTAATTTAAGATTTGGTATTTTGGTTAAAAAAATAATAATAATCATAATTTCAGTTAATTTCACGTTCATTGCTTTTTTGTCACAAAATGTAAAATACATGATTTCCCAGCTCTGTCCTGCAAAATGTGACTATACTGCATGAATATAAAAAGATATTATAAACATTAACATCAAGAGTTTCTGTAAAGCTGCTTAAAAGTAATGCGTATCATAAAAAGCGCTTTCCAAATAGATTTGAATATTAACTATTTGATCAAATTTAGTGAGAGAAACTTAAATTATGAGATATATAATATCTTCACAGACTAAAAACGTAGACAATATCAACCATAGCTGCCTTGACTCCAGCCTCAACACACTGCGAAAGAGAAACACTAATCATGTTTCGTCTCTGAGTCTGTGCGTCCTTGGAGGAGGAGACGGATAAAAGGACCTTTATTGTGGCTCCGAGATAAACCGAAAGAAGCTGGGAGCCAAACACAGATCCGCTGGAGCAGATTCACTCACAACGACGCACCACATCATGTAACTATTCCATCAATAAACAACATCCTCAGTGCTAACCAGGAACCAAACTTGTGTATTTTCGAAAATGTGGGAAAACAAACTGCTGCGACACCATTAAACCTCATGTAAAACTATTTCACACAACAGTTTTTATAAATCTTGGATGATTATTATATGAGCAAGTGAATAAGATGGTAGAAATGCAACAAATACAACTAGAAACTAATTTTCCACCAAAGTTGAAATATTCAATGAATCGAAAACTCAACTATTTGTTTTGTTAACTCAAAAAACATTGAAAAATGTAAACGTTTTAGTAGAATAAATAAAAAGTAAACATCGTAATATTGGTGCAATGAAAATCTGTGATGCAGCAAAATGGCTGCAACCAAAAATGTTCGGCCTAAAGTTTATGAATTGTTTGCGTCAGTGAAATTGAAAACTCACTTTAACAATTAATTTGCGTCATAACTATTTAAAATGTTTTACTAAAACAAACAAAGGCAAATATCCAAAATATGCCAGAATGCTCCTATATAATTTGTTAAACATATACATAAGCAGCACAAACCCAAGAAGACACCATGACCTACATAAATCACTTACACTTGTGCATGTTGAGCATTTTGACTGAGTACTCGACGGATAAATCATCGAAGTACTCAAGTAATCAGAGGAGCCGAGAACGAAGACATCATGATCATTCAGACACTGCCTTAAGTCATCACACTCTCAGAAAAAAAAGTACAAAAGCTCTGTCAGTGGGGCAATATCTTTTCAAAAGGTGCACTTTTGTACCTTTCAGGTACTATTATGTAAACTTTAGGTACTTGTATTGTATTTAGGTATTTATATCTATCTTTAAAGGTACCAATATGGACTGTTTAGGTACAAAGGTGTGCCTTTTCTAAAGTTTCCTTCTAAAGTTGCTCTCATCTGGAAGATCATTTAAGAGTCTGAAGGGGGACGATATCATCTGGGCAGTTCTCACGGCTCAAACATCCTTCTGTTCCATCTCGTTTACATGCCGCTCAAATTTCCTAAAAGCTACGCTTGGTATCTGGCGTGGTGTTGTGGAAAGTCTTTCAGTTGCAGAGGGAGTTCAGAAAACGTTCGCTCACAGATATATATGCCAGATCACAACCGGTTTATTTACTCTCTGATTAGAACGATCCCTGGAGGACGGGAGAACTCCGAAAACTCTTTGAGGAACGCCGTAAGGTTCTGATATATCCCTCTAGCAAAGATATAAGATCTAGTAAGAGGATGTGTTACATTCTGTTTATTAACCATCTGGTTAAAGAAAATTCTATAGAGTTAGTTACGGAAGCAAAAACGACATTAGTTTTTTCCATCGTTTTTTAATAACCGATAAAACGTTAAAGACCAAAAATGGCGTAATCGAGTCGCTCAAAAAACGTAAATATTTGTTTGCATATTTTGCAATTAACTTAAAATATATTGCTTCTATAACATCTTTAATAATTGGATATATCTCTGTTGTTCTTCTAAAGCCAATAAACATCTTTGTCCAATTTTCAAAGAATTCTCCGCTGTGAATCCAAGTTTGTAATGTTGTAATTCTCAGTGGCTTATAATGTTTTAACAAAGAGATTTTTTTTAAATACCTAATTGCGAAAATTAATGGAAATATATTTCCAGAACCACCACCACTGAAAAAGTGGGCGGGACTAAAGAACTTGTTTTTGTTGAATATCTTGTTATATTGTTGAATATATTGTTGAATATCTTTGCATTATTCATTATTCTTTTAACAGACTTGTTAAACATCTTTACAGAAAAGATGCATGCAAGAGGCAAATATTATACAATGTTGACGTCCTATATGTTCAGAAATATTCTAAATATGTAGACATTTAGTTTTACACGTCAACTCAAAAAGATAATATGACTAAGTATAACATCAGTAGTAGGCAATTATTAAAAGTAAATGAAAGTAACACTTTTTTTAGCCTGTCACCATCATGCAAACATAAAATACATGACATGTTCTAGTTCTTTGCAGGTTTTTGCATTCCACAGCGCTGCTTTTCTATAGCTTTTCTATGTAAACATGCGTTCGACCAGACTGATGTGAAAAACTCGTCTTGCCCGCACTTGTTGAGTTGAACATGTGCTTCTTTAAGGCCCTGATCCTGTGCTGATAAGATCCAGACGAGGTCTATCTCAGCATCGGTGTGGGAAGGGAAATAAACTATTTAGTGTACGGTATGTTAGCGCGTGACAGCTTGAATTAACATTTAAATTCAGCTCAAATCACACTAACAACTCCAGTCCTGCATAAAGAGCAGAGACTCCAAGATCATCTGGAATGAAAACACTTAAAGGGGAAGTAACCCAAACAGTTTCTGCAAGGTTAAACTTGAGGACCTATAGAGTAGTTCTGCATCCTCCATATCTCTAAAGAGTCTTTAGTTTGAACAGATTTATAAAAGACAAAAACTGCTTTACGCTTCTCTCCGAAAACAGCAGAGCTCCTCTGTTTAAAAATGAGTATTAGGTAAAAACATTTTACCTATTATATTAAGATGAAAACATGAGAAGTTTTTCCATGCAAATTAGCCTATTGTTATTTTGTGTAAGATGATGCTGAAGGGCTTTTGTAAATTAAAGAGAATTTTCAAAAGATTAGCAATTAAACAATTTGCAATTAAAACATGATTAACTGAAACATTTTAATTTAAAAAAAGAAATATTGTAAATATTTTTTTTAGATGTTTAACATGACAAAAATTGACAAATTTACAAATTGAATATTTTATTCAATATATTAAAATTAAAAAATGAGAATGTAAAAGATTTTACAATAATTACATTTAAGTAGCAATTTTCTTTTTTAAAGATTAAAAACGACAATAAAAAATGGAAAAAACTGAAACATTATTTTAAAACGAATATTTTAATACACTTTAAAAATGAACATACGTTTAAACTAAAGTATCGTTTATATTTACCAATATTGGGGAAATTGTTTAGTATGATAAGGATTATCACTATTATAAAATAAAAGTAATTAGTTATTGAACAGTGGTGTCTTTTATTGTATTGCACTTGGTTGCGTTTTATTACAGCAGTATATAATCTGAAGCTCAATTTTTTATTGATTTTGGACTTTGGCTTCATCATATCAACCGTTCTTTATGACTTAAACCTCCGTGAATTCAACTGGGCTCTCTATATTTGATCAGACAGCATCAGCATAATTCCTCAAAATGAGTAAAAACAGTGAAATGCAAATGATGCAAACCTGCAATATGTTAAATAACACTGATATCCGATATGCATTTTTAAAAATATCCTAATATTTAGATAAAGATGAATGTATGGCATACAGAAGTAGCTATCCTATAATCTTCTCTTTATCAAACCACATAATAGTTTCCTTTCATTATTCTAAGAGACGATTTTTCTCAGTCGTTCACCGCTAATCTTTCAGATTTCCTCAAACAAACAGCACTTTCAGCCACCAAACAGCGCTGAGGTCTGAACGAGGATGAAAAGGCAGCAGAAAATTGCAGCACCTGACATGTTTTGACATCTCATGAATGCAGACGCAGTCATCTGTCACAGCGCTGGAAACCTCAGAAACGTTGCTCTTCAGCGGCACGGTTACAAGACACAAATACATTTCACCTACAAATAAACCGTCAATAGAGATTAACACTATCAAGTCAGACTCAAGTTGCTTGGAGTTGCTGAGATAACTAACATGCATTATTAAAACACAACAACAAAACTTGAGCAGTTGAAAAACCACGTAAGATAAGCAACACACAATGCCATGTGTTTGGACATATCTATAACTTTGAAGCCTCTTCATTTACGAAGGTTTAGCAGGAACACAAAAGTCTCATAAAAGATCCATTGATGCATAGCAGCTTCAACGTTTAATCTCGGACAGAAGCTAAACCTTTGAAAACATCTAGGAGCAAAACTCAACAGCTGTAGCTTAAAACTCCATGTAACTTCCATTGATTAGAATGGAATACTAAAGTAAACGTCAGTCTGCAAATTAATAAAGTATGATTCGAAACCAGATTGACCAAAAACAGACTGTAGGTGGAATAGAGTTGACTATAGAAATGAAAACAAAACAGCAGAACCAAAAAACATCCCCCAACAGCGATTTGAAGACAAGGCCTTAACTCACTGTGATTTAAGATAGTTACAAAGCTTTGTGAGGAGTGTAAAATCCTGTCATTCAACACGATCCACTCCAGTTCTGATGAGCAAAACCCTCGTCTTTCACTGCGCTAGAATCCACTTGGGCTCCGGCCAAATGGCAGCACAATAACAAAATGTCAAAGCGAGAGAGAGAGAGAGAGAGAGAGAGAGAGAGAGCGTGACTTAGTAGACGCTATCCTGAGCTCACCTCGCCGCAGGAACAGAAATCCCCAGCGAGCCATTTATCTCCAGGAGGCTTTGTTGTGGATCAGGACAACTACGACCGCAGCGGCACCCAATGCCAAAAAGGCTTCTGCTGGATCCTGAACATGAATCAAACCGCACTGAATGCAGGTTACCCATCCAACCACAGCAGTCAACCAGGTTTTACCCCAAAATCCATCACAAAATTGCCAGTCAAAGACAGCCAAATCATCTCATTAATTGGTCTGGCTGATGTATTGGTATTCTACTGTACTGGTACTGTTTTTGCTGTAGTGCTTCACATTTGCATTAATGCAGTAAACAGATAAATGAACACATGCAAATCAACATTAATTCAGTTTTGCAACATTGCAAGCTGTAAGTCAAGTTTTAAGATTAGCCGTTGACCGCGTTGGGCAAAGTTACTTTTAAAAGTAATGCATTGCTTTTGCATCATGTTTCTCATCTGGGCTGGGCTTGGATGTTTGTTTTTAATATAAGAAAAAGTGTAAAACCTTTTCACACCTAAAGCTGAAAGATATAACACTATTACGCCATTTAAAAAAATTAAACACAACATGTTATGTTTATCTAATGTCAGTTTTGCTTACTGAATAGGATCACTGAAGGTGAAATATTGGTCGATAAAATGGGATTAAATGCATTAAAGGATATCGGTGTTATTTAACATACTGCATTTCACTGTTTTTACTCATTTTGAGGAATTGTGCTGATGCTGTCTGATCAAATATAGAGAGCCCAGTTGAATTCACGGAGGTTAAAGTCGTAAAGAACGGTTGATATGATGAAGCTGCGGCCCAAAATCAATAAAAAATTGAGCTTCAGATTATATACTGCTGTAATAAAACGCAACAAAGTGCAATACAATAAAAGACACCACTGTTCAATAACTAATTACATTTATTTGATAACAGTGATTATAATCATCATCATAATCAACCATTTCACCAATGTTGGTGATCTCAAAAAGGCGAGACTCATAAACGATTCACATTAACACCACAGAAAACAGTTCCAGGACAAAATACAAATCCGGTGTAAGTTTTGAATAAAGCCTGGTTATAAAGCTCAGATTTCAGGTGCTTTCAGCTCTTATCCGCACAAAGCCAGAAGCAAACCTAGGAAACTAGGTAACATAACCTCCAGAGTCAAACAAACCCAGAGTTTCTCTCTCTGGAATGGGGAACTAAGATGAAAACACCCTGAGCAATGATTCTCTAACGCACACAGCACAAAGCAGATGATCAGCGCTTGTGCACAATTCATAACGAAAACTATAAACCCCCTAAAAACGTGCCAGAAAGTCAGGTACTTTCCAAACACGCATTTATGGAACTGGATTCTCATTTGTAGAACTGTAAGTGGTTTTCGCCACTCGCTCAAACATGAGCACTTCTGGTTTGCATCGTAAGCTTTATGGGTTTGTTTTTAAGCACACAAAGAACTACCACACTAAAACAAACAAGAAACAACTCCAGGAAACACAGACGTCGAGCTGAAGGGTATAGCTGCTCAAGTTCAAGTGCAATATCATGGAGACCTTTCAGCTAGACATCGACCAATCAGCATCCAGGACTGCAATTATCCATCAAGAATATTTACAGTGTTGGAGAACATGAGAACGTCTTTGGGAGTGATATTTTGGAAGAAACTGTTGTTTTGGACTTAATGGAAACAGATGCTGTCGAATGTCAAGAGACTTGAACTTGATGATGTTACATTAAAAGCACATCAGACCTTGAATTATTAATGCAAAGTGTACATTCTCATGGCTTTTGTGCATGCGTGGCTGAGTCTCTGATCTTTAACGGAGCACATGTCAACGCTGGCTCATGTTAAGAAAGAGGACGGTTTCATCCCGTGAAGATTTTGAGAGGACTTGTGCGGTTTGAAGGCAGGAATGAGGAAAGATTGAGTCCTTCAGCAAACTAAACAGGACACAATAATTACTGCGACAGGATGACAAACTGACACCAAAACACTAATCACGCTGCTGTTGCTTTCCTGATAAATGACCCTCCTTCAGTCTCTTTTTACCCAACAAAGACACACACACACATGTTTTCTGAGAAATTGAACATACTTTTTTTATAATTTGAGTCCAACAGTTGGCTTTCGGAAGTAAATACATCATTAGATGTGAAACTGATTTTATCAATAACTTATAAACCATTAAAGACAGACCTACTGTGAGCTCGACGCTTGTTTATCAATGTAAAATCTTCTGTTAAAGCCATCAACCAACAATGTTTTTTTTAATCATGTTTAAAAGCCAAATTTGCAATGAAAATTATATCATATATATACAAAGAGATCTTTAATCTGGTGTGCTTTTCTCATCCCTAAGTAGCCACCAACTCCCAGGAAGCAGTGCAACTGACCAAATATATGAATATTTTCCAACAAACATAAAATATATTGTCTCGAGTCATAATGACATCTTTGAATCGAATCGTGAGTTGAGTGAATCGTAACATTTAGTGAACTGACCTTCTATATATCAGTCACTCATGATCATACCAAGGTACTTCCGGTTGTACTTTAGTACAGTTACGGTATCACCATGGTATTCTGATTAGTATGGAACTGGAATTATGACATCATGCTATTTTTAAACAGTAACCCAGCCAGAAACATGGTAATAACACAGTACTTGTTCTACAACACTCAAGATACTCATCTCCATAAACATACAATGTGCACTAATGCGAAGGTAAAGTTACTTCACAAATACCGCGGTTTTTGAGGAATACAGTGTGTGTATCGTGTCCTTCTGTTCAACACACACACACACACGTTCTTTAGCCGCTTTAGCTTTTGTAAGCACGAGTTCATCACACACACACACACTCGACTAACTGATCAAACCCAGCCAAACAGATCAATCACCTCCCTCTCATCAATAAAGACACAGAGGTCACTCTGTCGCTGTCAAATATGATTATTATACCGCTCAAAAACACTCGAGGTGTGCTAGCAGAGCTAGCGGCGGATGTGATGACAAAGAGCAGGAGCGTTAGCATTAGCATTCAGACGGATTTAACTTCTACAGAAATATTTAAACAAAACAAAAATAAAGTACCACAGGAATATATATTTTTGATCATTAAACATCACCAAGACATCTGTGATAAAACTAAAAATAGCTCAAAGCAGCACACCCAGCAAAACGATCGCAAACCCCAGAGGATTCAAAAACAAAACACCTTCACATGCTAATAACTGTTCAAACAAATACACATAATGAAATCAATCGCATTAATGTGACATCTCAGGAATGGATAAAGTCATGAGGTCATGCAGTGCTAATCGCGACGGCTAAAGCTAAAGAAACACATAAATCTTATATTCAAGATACATTAAATATAATAAACATGCAGACTCACCCCCAGAGGATCCAGACCGAGCTAAATGCCATAGATCCAGCAGAAACCAGCAAAAATACCCCTCCAAGGAAGTGTGCTGGGGTTACACACACACACACACACACACACACACACACACACACACACACACACACACACACACAGATCCAAAGACAGGCCGGTTTCAATGTACACTTCAAATCCGCTGCAGATCCAGAACAACCAGCGAAGAAAGCATCAGGATCAACGACATTTTACATCAGTTCCTTAACTCTGAACGCAATAGATCCCAGATAACCAGCGTGTGTCCCAAACTCGGCTTCACTAGAGCTCTGATGATGATCTTAGCGCTTGTGTGCGTCTCTCAATGCAGCAGCACGAGCTCCATCACATCCGGGACACTGATCCTGGAGCGGACCGACGCGCACAAAACCCGGAGCTGGATCCGCTCTTCAGCGCGCCGGGAACAGACTCACCAAACACACACTCATACTGCATGCACAAATACTGATTCATTTACGATACCAATACCAATACACATGTGATCAGTCATTAAACACAAAAATGCAGCAATATTTATTAATTTATTTATTATTTTATTATTTTATTATTTTATTATTTTATTATTATTTATTATTTTATTATTTTATTTATTTATTTAATCTTCAAAAAAAAAAGAAAAAAAAGAAATACCAACACATAAGTTATGTTTACTCATCAAACACACATACGCTTCATACAGCAATATTTATTTATTTCTTTGGTAACAGTTTACATAATGTTCATTAGTTAATTACTTTAGTTAACATGAACCCAGAATGAGCACAGCATTTATTAATATTAGTTAATGTTCATTTGAATATTTAATGCATCATTAAAATCAAAAGTTGTGCTTGTTCACATTAGTTCATGCACTGTGAACTAACAATGAACAACTGTATTCTCATTAACATTAACAAATATTAATAAGCACTGTAATAAATGCATTGTTCGTTGTTTGCTCATGTTAGTTAATACATACATATTAATGAAACCTTATTGTAAAGTGTTACCAATTATTTATTTATTTATTGTATCTAATCTTAAAAAAGAAAATACCACTGTATAAGTTTACTTATCAAACACACAGAAACACTTCATGCAGAAATGTTTACTGGTATACTTATTTATTAATTTAGAGATTAAAAAAAAAAAACAAGAAAAAAACTAATCTTACAAATCATAATGTATGTTTTCTATCTCATCAAAACATACATTATGAACAATTTTTCAAACCTTGTATACTATAATCTAATATTCCTCTAGATTTTCAGTCACGTCAGTATTTTCACAGCAGACATCATGAACTAAACCTAAAGAATCAGGCTTGTATCAGCAGCAGTGGTTTTATTACTCCAGCAGAAGCTGTAAATGTATATGTCTCTCATCGATAACCTCTCACTGCATAACTGTGAAGCCAGATGTCATTTCTGATGTTTGTCCTCCAGCAGCAGGAACATCGAGCGCAGGAGTACAAGTGTTAAGACGAGCAGAAATCACATTGTGTTTGTCACAGAACATGAAATGATAATCTCTTCGGTTCACTCAGGGCTCCGAGGTGACGGGAAAACTGAGGCATTCCAAGACAGTTGCCTCGGCAACCAGGATATATGATAATGTTGCTCTGATGAGAGAGAGAGAGAGAGAGAGAGAGTGCTGTTGTGTTCAGGTGGAAAAGTGAATTTATGAGATAATTTTCACACTGTGAGGGAGGCTCCTTCACCTTCTCCTGACCACTGCATCCAAACATTCATGAACACTAGTCACCTCCATTTACACGCTCGGATCTCCATGTGAATCATCATACTGAAATTATCATATTTACATGATTTCTGTGTGGAGATTCTGGGAAAACAGACAAAATGTGAGGGTCAAGCAAAACTGTGGTAATCTGCGTATATACCTGTCTGTGTGCTGCCATGGTCAGCGCACCTAATTAATGAGTAATTGCTGTGAGATGTGGGAGGAAGCAGCGAGGGGTTGGTGTAGGGATGATGGGGAAGCTAATGAGGTAAGACAAAGTGGTAAAACACAAGCTTGATTTCTTCCTGTGTTCACTGCCATCTGTGAAGCATTATGATGGTAAACTATCTCTCTGTTGCATGGCGATGGCGTACAGATGTGCCATTGTTTCACTCCTCATGGCCTAATTTGACGGCGAATGGCAACAAAAGCATGCGTCCATGGGTTCTAGCACCAGGAGAGAATCAAAGGCATGCTTTGACAGACCTCAAATTACCTACAAATTATCCAGCGTGAAAGCAGCACTCAACCCCTGTGCCAGGTTACACGGTGCACACAGGTGCACGAGCACAACACCTCATAGTGAATATGCAAATTAGCTGATGCATATGCACAGGTGCTTTTAAAATGTCTGCTGGAAGAAATGTGTTTTAATTAAAATGCGCAAACATGCAAACCTTAAGGATGCAGAAACACTCTTTGCAATTGCATAAACTCCTCAGAATGTACAGCATATGTGTCATTAAACCAGATAGCCAATGTAATATTAGTAAGGTAGCCGGATAAACATTATTTATCGGTTAACTCATTCACTAATTCACTTTACCTCCACAGTAGTTGAAAGAAAACCGACAGCGCCTCTAGCGGCACTGATGAGAATGCAACGCGAACTTGAAATCTAGGTTAAAAACACTGCAAAAATCAATGTGAGAAGTATTTCTTATGCAGTATGTTTTATTTTATATATGATTATATATATATATATATATATATATATATATATATATATATATATATATATATATATATATATATATATATATATATATATATATATATATATATATATATATATATATATATAAACACCAGAAAATAGGATTAAGAACACTGTACACTTTTCAAAGTTGTAAATAAAGATGACTGGAGTAAATTTGACTAAGAAAATACTATTTCAGTTTTTCTACTTAACTTGTTTTCAGATTTGTTACTTGCCATTTCTTTGTACGGTAATTGTTTAGCTCTAAACAAATATGTCTGTGTTTTTTGATGTGAGAGACCAGAGGAGAGGGACTTTTTCACCGGAGGAGGAGTTATGGATTATGGATGCATCTATTAGCTGGAAACAATTTTTAAAGTTAAAAACATCTTAATGATGGAATTGTTTCTTATAGACATGCAGCTTTTGTTTTCTCCAGATGTAAACTGATGGACTGGAGTGCTGTGGATTATTGTGATGTTTTTATCAGCTGTTTGGACTCTCATTCTGACGGCATCCATTCACATCCATTGGAGAGCACGTGATACAATGCTACATTTCTGTAATTCTGATGAAGAAACAAATTAATTTACACCTTAAATGGCCTGAGCCTGAGGACATTTTCAGCAAATTTTCATTTTGCTTAAAAGGATGGTGAAAAAAAGATTCCCTTTTATCTGTGGTTCTTCTTGACAGTTGCATTCTAAACAGTATGTACAATGTGCACAATGCTAAAAATAAAAGAACAAACCATCAGTCCTGAGATTACAACATGCTGGCTTTATATGTGCATGTGAGCATCACGTTCAGTAACAGTGAGTATAAGCCGGTCAAGTCTCTGAACATTCATCATAGTTTGGTTAATCCCTGCAATAAATGTCTACAGAGGCCTGCAGGGAAACACATGTAGATGATGAGGTCGAGGGCTTCTTCTTTAACCCTACATATGAAAGCTTGTAAAATAGGGGCCATGCAACCTTTTTAACTCTAAGATGAGAGGAAACTCTGATTTATTCCCCTGACCTTAATACAGCACAACAGTAGGGCTCCAGAGGTAAAAAGGACATTCAAAAGCTCCATAGAGAGAGAAACTGATTTTAAGCAATAATTTTTCAAGACAGATCCACTATGAGACCCAAGGTTATAAAACGATGGTGTATTCTTCTGTTGAAGCCACAAAGCCAGTGACATTTCAAACTTCATTTTTGAGAAATTGTTATGCAATGCAACATAACTTATCATTAATAATTAAATTGTATAGCACAAATGTTGCAGAGCAACAGTAGTAATAGTCACAATAGTTTGGATTTAGCTATACAACACTAGATAAATACCAAGCTACCTAAATTCATAACATTAAACATTACCAATTCTAAAATTTACATTACATTAAAAAAACATCAGCTTAATAGAACGTAAATATTTACAGAAAATGTTCTACATATTTCTATAATAGTATTTATAAAATTTGTATCTCTTTATTTTACTTCATATATTTTATAATAACATACAATATGGTAGTTTTTTGGTAGCAGAGAATGAATGGAAATGTTCCTCAGGGGATCTGATGCGATACTGTAGCTGATGACTGTATGGTTATAATTTGATCTCTAATAGTATCGATCTTGAAAGTAAAAAAGGTCATAAAGTAATTACTGCTGTGAAATGTCATGTGATGAAAAGAGATTAAAAGTAAGTAGAGCTAGCAGCTTTTCTGGTTTTGCTGTAGGAGGAAGTACTTTCCCTCCAAGCAATACGAAATACCTCTAGACTTGTTTTCCTCCAGCTGCGCTCCATTTTTCGGGCTGCTCTCTTTAGGGTGCGAGTATGCTCATTATACCATGGTGTCAAACTGTTTTCCTTAACCTTCCTTAAGCTTAAAGGAGCAACTGTATTTAAAGTGCTAGAATAGAGAGAGTCCATAGTTTCTGTTACATCATCAAGTTGTTCTGAGGTTTTGGATATGCTAAGGAATTCGGATACATCAGGAAGATAACTTAAAAAACAGTCTTTTGTGGTAGAAGTGATGGTTCTTCCATACTTATAACAAGAAGTAGAATTTACAGTTTTAGCTATATGAAGTTTGCACAAAACTAAATAATGATCTGAGATATCAAGAAGTAGATATAACACTATCACCATCAATTCCACGTGACAGTATTAAATATAGAGTATGATTTCGACAATGAGTGTGTCCTGAAACATGTAGTCTAACACCAATAGAGTTCAGAATGTCTATAAATGCTGATCCCAATGCATCTTTTTCATTATCAACATGGATATTAAAATCACCAACTATTAAAACTTTATCTGCAGCCAGAACTAACTCGGATGTAAAATCACCAAACTCTTTAATAAAGTCTGTATGGTGCCCTGGTGGCCTGTATACAGTAGCCAGTACAAACATAACAGGGGATTTATCATTAACATTGGTTTCTCTGGATAATGTTATATGAAGCACCATTACTTCAAACGAGTTATACTTGAAGCCTGCCCTCTGAGAAATCCTGAAAACGTTGTTATAAATTGAAGCAACTCCTCCCCCTTTGCCTTTTAGACGCGGCTCGTGTTTATAACAATAATCTTGGGGGGTGGACTCATTTAAAATAATGTAATCATCAGGTTTTAGCCAGGTTTCTGTCAAACAGAGCACATCTAGATTATGATCAGTTATCATATTATTTACAAAAAGTGTATTCGTAGAAAGGGATCTGATATTCAATAAGCCAAGCTTTATCATTTGTTTATCCATAATGCATCTGTTTTTTTTATTTGTTGAACCTCGATTAAATTGTTAATCTTAACTTGGTTTGGACGTTTTTTGTATTTTCTAGTTCGGGGAACAGACACGGTCTCTATAGTGTGATATCTAGGCAAAAGAGTCTCTATGTGCTGAGAATTAACTGACCTCTGTGACGTGATGCAGCTAGCAGACGGACGGTCTGCCCTAAAAACTCACCCAATTGTCTATGAAACCTATGTCATGCTGTGGGCACCACTTAGACATCCAGCCATTGAGTGATGATGATCTGCTTTGCATCTCATCACCACGGTAAGCAGGGAGGGGACAAACACCATATATCCAATGAAATGATCAAAACCTGATCCAGAATCAGTTCCGGTTTTCTGTCTGTTTGAAGGAAGCCTGTAGTGAAGAGAGATTCACGCCTGATTTCTGCGAGAGTCATGGTGCTAACAGCATTTTTCTTCATGAGTTCTCGTCACTCGAGCGATCACAGGGCCGATACGGTGGAAGTGCTGACAGACGGGGAAACCTGGATTGCAAAACACAGTGTCTGCACAGATGCATGTACCGCACACACACACACTTACACACACTGTCAGCAGGGACGACCAGGTGTAAAATCAGCACACCTGGAGATCCACATCAGTCTATGATATTAAAAAAACATTGACATTGGTTAAAGTAGATATAAACCATGGATTAAGAGTTTTAATGTGGGTGAAGCCAACTTAATCACTTTTGATTTGTGGTATCAATGCGATTCTCTAATCAGCATTTTTTTATGTGTGTGTGTGCATAATGCTACCTTAAAAGAAGGCATAATTATAATGTTTTCCTAATGGAACAGCCATCAAAATAGACAAAATATTCTAAAAAATTAATTATATAAAAAAAAATACCCTATAAAACATAAATATATATTTCTGAGTCAATTTCTGCTGAGACTGCCGTGACTAAATATTTGCTTGGTTTTGTCTAAAGCTCAGTTGAATTTGTTCTGCATCATTAGACGTGACATTATGGTGTGTTGGACAACAGTCTGAGAGAGTTTCATTTGGAGAAACAAGTCATTGACTAACTGGGCAGCAATGCAGCTGTCTTTGGGTTTGGACACAGTTTGAGTCATTAAATGAGTGTAGAGAGATGAGCCTAACACACACACACACACACACTCATTCTTCCCAGCTGTGTGTTCTCCTCAAATAAAAGGGAGCTTGTCAGATATCACAGAAAACCAAGATGCCCAGAGGCCCGAGACGTTCAAAAGTTCACATACTGACCTTGAATACCAATCACACACACTCCCTGAAAAAGCCCATGCCTAAACAACCACACCACATCTGAGCAAAGCACGAATACTGTCTGTCATCTTAGTGGCTTTTTTCATATAATATTCACAAATTATATATATGATTTGTAAATTGTACAATATACACTGCTATTCAAAAGTTTGGGGTCTGCATGATTTATTTATTTATTTTTTATTTTTTTAAAGCAGTCTCTTTTGCTCATCAAGGTTGAATATATTTGATCAGAAATACAGTAAAAACTGTAAAATGGTGATATAATATTGTAGTTTAAAATATCTGTTTTCTATGTGAATCTCTGTTAAACTGTAATTTATTTCTGTGATCAAAGCTGACTTTTCAGCATCATTACTCCAGTCTTCAGTGTCACACAGTGTTACATGTATCCTTGATGAATAAAAGTAGATATATTTAAAAAAAAATCTTTCTGACCTTGATCGTTTGAAATATAGTGTATGTATTCTAAACTTCTCTTTTTCAGTACATTTGAGTCGAATTTCAAATGAATTGGCCACAATACACTTAAAGTTGAAATGAATCGATTTTACACACTGGAAATCCAAAGTTATTATTATTTATTTAATAAGATGAACTTAAAACAAATGTATAAAATTGGGATTGCTGTATCAATTTAAATTATATTTAATTTCAGGAATGGTGTTGGAATTTAAAAGGCATTTTCAATGCAACTTTAAATGTTGCACAACTCTAAAAGTGACTCAAGAACAAACCAGACGAACAAGCTTGATATGAATGCTGTTTCTAATGTAGTTCTCAGCGTTTCTGCTCTGTTTCAGTATGAGAAGTATTCCTGTTGTTCAGTGAAATATATCACCTGACCTGCTCTCTGTTGAAGACAATGACTTCTGATTGTTTCACCTGAGAACGACTCCAGCGCATCTTCATTCTCATCACGCCTCTCCTCAACCGAAGTGTTCTTCACATCCCTACATGACAGAGGTACAACCAAAGTCTGGAGTCCCTTAGTGAAGAGCAGTGAGATAAGAGACGCAGAGCGAGTGAGACTTTCCCTTTGAAGCTGTTGATATTAGCACATCAAACAGAAATGCTTTCTCGCTGCTTTTTCCACAATTGGAAAATATAAAAACACCCTTCAGCAGAGTTCAAACCAAAACACGCGAGAAATCTCTGATCAAGTCCCTGCTTCTCTTTATCGCTCTTGCTATCTACACACACACACTGAATTTCGACATCTTTAATGTTCTCAGTGGGAGGTGAAAATATATCTTTTGGGTTTTTTTCTAACCTTAGTCTTATACCAGAGTATGAGACATTTCTTGTCATGCCACTCGGCTGACATTTTGATTGCACATTTGATTGCAGTTCATCTCCAGTGCCAGTTAGATTACTTAAAAAATGTAATCTATTTCCGATTCCAATTTACAGAGAATTTAACAATTTTTTCCCGTCAATCTACTGTCTATACTCCAGTCCAGCAGGTGGCGGCAATACACCTTATGTTGGCTTGCAAACCACAATTAAACCAAAAAGAAGATGAAGATTATTATTAAATCTAATTAAAAGTACCTATAATCTAATACAAGTAATATGATCTAATTACAAGTACTTATAATCTAATACAATATGATCTAATTACAAGTACTGATAATTTAATACAAGTAATATGATCTAATTACAAGTACTTATAATTTAATAGGAGTAATATGATCTAATTACAAGTACAAATAATCTAATACAAGTAATATGATCTAATTACAAGTACTGATAATCTAATACAAGTAATATGACCTAATAACAAGTACTTATAATTTAATAGGAGTAATATGATATGATTACAAGTACTTATAATCTAATACAATATGATATAATTACAAGTACTGATAATTTAATACAAGTAATATGATCTTATTACAAGTACTTATAATCTAATACAAGTAATATTATTTAATACAATTACTGATAATTAAATAGGAGTAATATGATCTAATTACAAGTATTAATAATCTAATACAAGTAATATGATCTAATTACAAGTACTGATAATCTAATACAAGTAATATGACCTAATAACAAGTACTTTTAATTTAATAGGAGTAATATGATCTAATTACAAGTACTAATAATCTAATACAAGTAATATGATCTAATTACAAGTACTGATAATCAAATACAAGTAATATGACCTAATAACAAGTACTTATAATTTAATAGGAGTAATGTGATCTAATTACAAGTACTGATAATCAAATACAAGTAATATGATCTAATTACAAGTACTGATAATCAAATACAAGTAATATGACCTAATAACAAGTACTAATAATCTAATACAAGTAATATGATCTAATTACAAGTACTAATAATCTAATACAAGTAATATGATCTAATTACAAGTACTGATAATCAAATACAAGTAATATGACCTAATAACAAGTACTAATAATCTAATACAAGTAATATGATCTAATTACAAGTACTGATAATCAAATACAAGTAATATGACCTAATAACAAGTACTTATAATTTAATAGGAGTAATGTGATCTAATTACAAGTACTTATATTCTAATACAAGTAATATGATCTAATGCAAGTAATATTATCTAATTACAATGAACATTCTAAATATCATAACCTGTATGAGTTCCTTTCTTCTCACCAAAGAAGATACAGTTTTTGAAGAATGTTGGGAAACAAACAGCTGCTGGTAGCCACTAACTTCCATAGTATGGGAAGAAAAGAAAAAATACTATGGAATCAATGGCAACTGTGTGTTTACCAACATCAAAATGTCTTATTTTGTGTCCAACAGAACAGGCTTGGAACAATTTATAGACTAACAAATTTTTAGGTGAACTGTCACTTTAAGAATGGAGTAAATAAAAAATAATGATCTTTCACTTTTGGGTGAACTATATATAACAAGAGAATCGCCTACTACAGTTTGTATTTTACTCTGGAAACATTCACTTGTAATACATTTCACAGGCTTATGGATATTTGTCATGTTTTTTTCCACATATTTTCCACTCAAGTCAAAAGAACTGATGAGCTGAGCAGGTGAGCGGGTGGAAAACATGTCTTCGCTGGCTTTGTAATGGACCTTAATGAGATAATTAACCACAGGTCAAAGCAGTCAAGCCAATTTCTGAGAGATTTCCACAAACTCTGAGCAGCTTTTCTTGAGTGGCTCTCAAGGCATTTTTTAGATGAAGAACATGAAGGATTCTTTAATTATGCTGATTGGGGGCTCGCAATGACCTTTTGAAAGTCTTAATGAGAATTTATCCTATAATACATTGCAGTATGGGCCTGTTCATGACCCACGCAGCAGTTATGATAAACGGTGCATTATGGATGATTAATGTGCGACACGGGGTTTGTGGCGTGTGCTTTGACGTCAGGTTTCTCCTCTTCTGGGCAGAAATGTGAGGTTTGATTGGAGATTCATGCAATCCAGAATCCAGATGTGTTTCTTACTTATAAACTCTTAAACGAACGTTCAGGTTCATAACAAGTAAAGCTCTATTGACAGCTGTGGATAGCGACCTAAAATAGTTCCCCAAAAAATACATGTATAGCAATGGAAGGATAATAATATACATTTATTTTCTATTGTTTTATTTTCGTATCATTGATATAGTTTGTTAATATTTTGAATGTTTTTTATCTTCTGTTTTCAGTTTAATTGTAAAGTTTCAATAATTGCATTTATTATTATTATTATAATAATAAATATATATAATTAATTTTCTTTTTTTCAATTAACAAAAATGGTTTAAATTTTAAAACCCAGTTTCTGCAAGTTTCTCTTTTACAAATTATTTATAAATTATATACATTATATTATGCAAATTAGAGACAAAGCATAATAAACTAGATAAAAAAGTGTAAAGCAAATACTGGTACAAAGTGTTGACTTTTCACCATCAAATCAATTTCCCAGAGATAAAATATACATATTTTCTTCTTGAACGAGTAACATTTGGAAAAACGTCCCATTATGAAAATCTTGTTGTTTCATGCCAATTTTAAATATTGCCAGTTAAAAAAAGAAAAAGCACACACACAGGACCTTGTGAAGCATAAGATTTAATGAAAGTCTTCACTGCATCAATCTGTAGAGTAAAATCAATTCAATATGTGTCCAGAGGTCCGGCTCTTTGAACTATTACACACAAGACTGATTGCTTCTGCGTGTGTGTGGTCACTCCGCTCATTTTTCACTCACACTGCTCCGTTCCCAAACCTAGTGAGCAATCTTGCTGTCTACATTACAGTCTACATAGGGAACTGAAATAAACACTCTTCCCCAGCTAACAGCCAACATTCTCAAAATGTTCTGGCAAGGTTCTCTCAACGTCACGAACAAACGTTCAGTAAAATCAATATTAGTTTAAAATAAGACAAAAGGAGCAACATTTACTGAGGTCTTAGAAATATAAACCATGTCAGATATGATGGTCAGAGTTTGATGTTATATTCCTTCAAAACACACTAAAGTAATTACACCAGCCAGACCATAATAATAACCTCACAGTAAACACACATCAGCGCCAATTACTCCGACAGCTCAGATACACACACCGGCACACAATAATTACCATAATGCTCTCCTCCTGCTTTCTATTACCCTCTCTGGATTTCAGCACAACAACACAATAAATACTCTTTTGCTAGTTATGAATATTCATAACATTTATACCCTTCAAGGTATGCAGATGTTATATTAACATCCAACTGAAATATGGATATTGGATGAAATACTATATAAATTACCCTATACTTTACATTAATATTTAATATTTAAAGTCATTAAGAGTTATAAATCAAGCAGAATACAGCAAAATATTACACCTAGTGGTCTAGAAGTGCAAATCATGACTGAAAAATCATATATCTATTATGTTGTGTGTGTGTAAGAAAAACATTAATAGAAAAATATTTCTTTGACTATATATATATATATATATATATATATATATATATATATATATATATATATATATATATATATATATATAAACATTATTTGACAATATATATATAAATTGTTACGCAATGAATAATGTAAATATTATATAATGTAAAAATATAAATACTTGGAAAAATACTACAATACAAATTAATTATATGCAATGTAAATTTCTATTATAACTATAATATATATATAAGTGTTATACATTTTATAATTATTAATGTTATAAAAATTATAGAATACTGAAACCTTACATGTACATACAAGTTCAACAACAAACGTGAAACTGTGAAAGTAATGAGGGCTAAAACCAGCAGCAGAAGTCAACAAAGAAGAGACAAATGTGGCTTTAACATCATCCATAGTGAAGCCAGAGCCCAGACCCTCGGTACTGTACTTATGTGCTGAACATACTGTGATCATTCATGCTTGACTCCATCTGAAACGCTAGAGACTCTGTGTGTGTGTGTGTGTGTGTGTGTGTGTGTGTGTGTGTTGGGATCAAGCCCACACACTCTCTCACTCCTCTACTTCATTTGACATGTCTTTCATAGCAGCCAGAATCACTTATCCATGAAAGTCCCGGGCTATTCACTCAGCCAGAGGCTCGCTGCCAGACAGATGGAATCCAGCATCAGCCTTCCACAATCCAGGAAAAAACTCTGGAAGTCCAGCTCTGGACTGGGATCCTAGAATGTAAAACTCAAATATGTCCACAGTAAGAATAAATGCAGAGACATGTAGAATTCAGTCAGTTTCTGGGAAATTAACAAGGAACAGAACGTGTCTAATTAGAATAGATTTTGTTGATCTAGGCAGGTTTGATAAAACATTTAGATTACCAGGAGTAAATAAATTGATATTGATTACCAAATTACTTTATACTTAATACACACTGAACAAAAATATAAACGCAACACTTTTGTCCCCCCCCCCTTTATTTTATTGGCTGAACTCAAAGATCTAAGACTTTTTCTATGTACACAAAAGGTTTATTCCTCTCAAATATTGTTCACACATCTGTCTAAATCTGTGTTCGTGAGCAATTCTACTTTGCCTAGATAATCCATCCACCTCACATGTGTGGCATATCAAGATGCTGCTTATACAGCGTTATCATAACACAGGTGTGCCTTAGGCTGCAGTTTTATCACACAGCACAATGCCACAGATGTCGTGTGTCTTGAGCGAGTGTGCAGGTGTCATGCTGACTGCAGGAATGTCCCCCAGATCTGTTGCCCATGAATTGAATGTTTATTTCTCTACCATAAGCTGTCTCCAAATGGGTTTATTTGTGGCCAAATGCTCACATTGAGTGCATTACATTCACAGCACTAGTGAAAACTGCTGACCCTCTGAGAAAGAGTCCATCTGTAGAGGATCTGGAAGGTAATGACAGCTGGACCTTTGGGCTCTTTACACTGACACAAAGATGATGCTTTTTACAGCAGCGAACGAACGGCTGAGTGTTTGTCAGTGTTACACACACACAGATATAGTCAGTAGAGGAAGAGCCACATGATCACATTAAACAAGCCTGTATCTGCCTCACAAACACACTCTCACCCAAAAACAAGCCACTCATGATTCCAGACCAAGATAAAGACAAACAACACACTTTCACGAGTCAGTGCTTCTGAACTCACTGGATGCTTGGATGCATCTCCACAAAACCCCCGGCAATCATTTCTCATAGAAGAACTATAAAGTAATAAGAGCTCATTCAAATACTGAGGTGCTACACCATTCAGGGCTTTATAAGTAATAAGCAATATTTTAAAATCTATACGATGTTTGATAGGGAGCCAGTGCAGCGATGACAGGACCGGGCTAATATGGTCATACTTCCTGGTTCTAGTAAGAACTCTTGCTGCTGCATTTTGGACTAGCTGTAGTTTGTTTACCAAGCGTGCAGAACAACCACCCAATAAAGCATTACAGTAGTCTAACCTTGAAGTCATAAATGCATGGATTAACATTTCTGCATTTGACATTGAGAGCATAGGCCGTAATTTAGATATATTTTTGAGATGGAAAAATGCAGTTTTACAAATGCTAGAAACGTGGTTTTCTAAGGAAAGATTGCGATCAAATAGCACACCTAGGTTCCTAACTGATGACGAAGAATTGACAGAGCAGCCATCAAGTCTTAGACAGTGTTCTAGGTTATTACAAGTAGAGTTTTTAGGCCCTATGATTAACACCTCTGTTTTTTCTGAATTTAGCAGTAAGAAATTACTTGTTCATCCAGTTTTTTATATCGACTATGCATTCCATTAGTTTTTCAAATTGGTGTGTTTCACCGGGCCGTGAAGAAATATAGAGCTGAGTATCATCAGCATAACAGTGAAAGCTAACACCATGTTTCCTGATGATATCTCCCAAGGGTAACATATAAAGCGTGAAGAGTAGTGGCCCTAGTACTGAGCCTTGAGGTACTCCATACTGCACTTGTGATCGATATGATACATCTTCATTCACTGCTACGAACTGATGGCTGTCATATAAGTCCGATTTAAACCATGCTAATGCACTTCCACTGATGCCAACAAAGTGTTCAAGTCTATGCAAAAGAATGTTGTGGTCAATTGTGTCAAACGCGGCACTAAGATCCAATAAAACTAATAGAGAGATACACCCACGATCAGATGATAAGTACTATGATACGGTCTAAATCCTGACTGGAAATCCTCACATACACCATTTTTCTCTAAGAAGGAATATAATTGTGAGGATACCACCTTTTCTAGGTATTTAAGTGGTTGCTATAGCATGCTATGCAATTGCTAAGTTGTTTTGGGTTATTGTTATGCAGTTGCTAAGGTGCTGTCAATGGATTTTATGACATATATATGTGGTTGTTTAGCCATTTAGGTAGTTGCTATGGAATTGCTTTGTTGTAGCAACAAAGTGGTTGCTAGGGTGTTGCTCTTGATTTTAATGATCGCAGGGGGTCAACGCTGGTTTGACAGTGATACTGCTTCACTTCCAATGGCTGGAGAAAACCTGCTTACAAAACAGAAACAGAAAGTAATAAAAAATAGAGGACTATACATCAGCAGACTGGAGCAGACAGAAAAATACACACTTCACATCAAAACGCCAAACAACAGCCTGAGGGGAGCAGTATTGGTGGTCAGCGTTTCCAGAGTTTGGCCACACAGAGAAAAGGAAAGTCAAAATATTGCATGGCCTCATGAATAAACGATTTCCTCTTTGTAGAATTTAATTTTGTAAAGGGTTTTGTGCTGTCTGAGACACCTGTCAGTGGTTCGGGAGACATATTTTCAGGTGAGCAGAGGTGAGCACGTTCATGGCTTTTAGCTGATGTCTCTGAAAGCTGCTCATTATCTGATCAGTTCTGCTCCTCACAATCGCTGGAACTAACGAGGAATACTAATGTGTGACCCGTGAATCTGAAATGATGCTCTAAATCTTGCTATGAGTGAGTCATCATTCACTCCTTCGATTTGTTCAGAAAACAACACAGAAGTAGATCATTCTGCTGTGGCTTCATTCAGAACTCCTTTTACTGGCAAAAAACTAAGTAATGGGCAATACTGTGTCAGAAATCCACATGCATAATCATCAAACCGCTGTTGAGGATCCAGAGGTCGACTGATCTGGAATCAGGTGGAGTTCAGCCGGAATCAGAGGAAGACGCTCAGAGTTACGAGTGAAATGTTAAACTGGTCCTGGATCTGACATCTGATCTCACACTCTCACATCTTCCCAAGAGCCCACAGCCGGCAGTGAGTGAACAGATGCTGGTGTAATTACAGTGTGTAATGACACCCGGCAAACACACACACACACACAGTTGCATTTCGGATGCTTAGCAGATGCTGTAACGCTGAGCAGAGTGTGTAGGCCGGGACTGTTTAACACTGGAATAAACATCATCAGGGTGAAAGAGAGGAGAAGTAGGCCAGAGAATGAGGTAGATGAGAGACTGATAAACACACACACACACACACACACACACACACACACACACACACACACACACACAGTCATCATTTACTCACCCTCCACTCAATTCAATCCTGTATGAGTTTCTTTCTTCTGCTTAACACACAGGAAAAAGATATTTTAAAGAGCCAGACAGTTGACGGTAACCACTGACTTATATTGCGTTTGTTTGCTCAATTGCTACCAGTTTTATCCCTTAAACCCGTGTGCAGGTCTTATCTCGCCACTGTGCTGAAATCCAGTTATCCAGGCGGATGGTTTCGTGTCTTTTTGGACAAAAACCATCTGAATACAACTTGGGAGACTATAGTTAAATCAGGTTAAACTATCTCAGACAAGCATTTCACACCAAATGCACAACTAATTGCTCAAGAAAGCTGAAATGAATAATGCCGTTTAGATTACACAGTTTTAACAAACTAATAAACTTAATGTGACGAATATTTGTCAGTCGAATCTTATTGCAACTATTTGGTTTTAAGTAATCATATTTTCAAAATGCATCATTCAAATTGTTTACAATCAGCATAAATCTGTTAATTGTGAAAGAAACTGAATTTATAGTTAAAAAAAAGACTAGCTGAGGAACAGGCAATATTGAGTTAAATTAAAATGTATGAGATTAATGTTTATTTATGACTGACAAATATGCATTATATTAAGTTTAGTATGCAAATGGATGGGACATTTAAACGCAATTCAAATACATAAATCTTAAAGTTAACTCTAAATATTTTTGAGTGTATTGAGTCGAATGGGTGCCGTCAGAATGAGAGCTGATAAAAACATCACAATCCACAGCACTCCAGCCCATCAGTGAACATCTGGAGAAGACAAAAGATGAAACCAATCCACCATAATTAATAAAATGATACGCTGGAGTGCTGTGGATTACTGTGATGTTTTTATCAGCTGTTTGGACTCTCATTCTGACGGCACCCATTCACATCCATTGGTAAGCAAGTGATGCAATATTACATTTCTCCAATTCTGATGAAGAAACAAACTCACCTGTGTTCAGAAAATGTTTATTTTTTGATTGAACTGTTTCTTTAAATGACTTGCTGATCTTTGTTAGGGAAAAAATCTCATTGTGGAAAAACAAACTTTTTGTCTGTAGGTGGATGAATGTTTGATTAATCATTAAACACTCATGGTCTGATCGGACCTTTAGGCTGGTTTCATCTGGTCTTTGAAATGTCAATACAGTATCTGTTTAAAGAGGGATGGACAAATGAAATGATGCTAAAAGTGTAGAGATCTCAATCTCCTGCCAGCGAAAATATAAAAACAGCTTCCAGCCTCTCCTGGTGTAATTCAGACAAAGTGTATTAATATTGACCATAACTGATCTCTGTCTGATATAAATAAAACATATTACACTCGATTTCCTCAAAAAAGTGCATTCATGATTCTGCAGACAGTATGTTACAATACTAGAAATCAGTGTATTATGCTGGAAAATAGGAGCCATTACATCTGTTACAATATACAGTTATGTACAAGTCCAAAAATAAAATAAAATAAAATATTCACCCAAAAATAAAATAAAATAAAATAAAATATTCACTCAAAAATAAAATAAAATATTCACCCAAAAATAAAATAAAATAAAATATTCACCCAAAAATAAAATAAAATAAAATAAAATAAAATATGGAAAGCGGTTTGGAAAATGGATTGATGGATGAAAAATAACAAAGTAAATTAATTCCATAACCCTTTATGAGGAAAGAGGTTTGTGAAATGGATGAAAATAAAAACAATTAAGTGAAATAAAATTAAACAATCAAGATGTTTTGTGCTATTTATTTATCAAAACGAACAGGAAAAGTACGCATTTATTGCTACTAATATGAATCTTGTGCAGACATCAGATTAAACCAGTGCTGTTATTAACTAAAACTATATAAAATTATGTTTGTTATTTAAAAAAAGTATAAAATATATATGTTAGATGAAAAACTATCTTAAATGAAAATGTTGCCTTGGAAATGATCCAAAACTGATCCAAAGGAATTCCAAAAATAGGTTAAAATCGAAATATTAAAAGTATTAGAACTAAAATAGCAAAAATTTGGGTAAATTTGCACACAAAAAAAAAAACCAACAACAACAAACAAAAAACAGGTGAACAGATATAGCAATAAAAAGTAAACTATAATAGTATATAAATAATTCTGGACTAGAAAAAAATTGAGGAAAAAACTACAACATGCATCTTCAACATGAAATAAAAATAAAAATAAAATATATATATCTATCATCAAATGAATGCAATAGCTTGTTCTGCCTCTCACTACAGTGCTTTTTCATGTTGAATATCATGTTTCACACAAAACTACAGCAGATGATGGTTGTGAACTCAGTTGGATGTTGATTTTAAGGTTGAAACGCTTATTTTAAGCAGAAACACATTTGGATCCATCAGTAAGGTAATGTTCTTATGTGAACAGACCTGAGATCACACTTCACAGATAGAGAGGAAGTCTCCTGGATTAATAATCACGCCGGAGCAGAAGAAAAGAGAGAAGAGCAAGGAACGATGAGCAGGAGAGAGAAAAGAGCTGGAAGTGAATGGGTTTGTGTCTTGCTCCGTCCAAACTCAGGAAAGTGAACTGTTATTGATAAGGTATCACGAATATATGATGAGCACAACAGGACACAGCTTACAGAAAGCTTCAATTCTATTAAAAAGCCAACATTAGACATCAGTTGCAACTGATTTGACTATTTACTAGTGAAATGGGATTCTCAGTGAGAGTATGTGTAGATCGGGACTTGATTTGAACTGTGAGATTGACTGGATGAAAAGTGAATCTTTATATTAAAAATCTGAACTGATGGCAGCAGCTTCATAATGTAAAGCTATTAGTGTACATTTAAATAGATGATTAGGCAAACAGTTTTAATCCTAAATAATACATTTCAAAAAGTAGAAATAAAATAAGGCATTAAGAAAAAAATTTACTAAAATTCAAAATGCATGAATAAAATAAAATAAAATAAAAATAAAAAATAAATAAAATAAAACGTTTGGAAAATGGATGGATGCATAAAATAAAAACAAAACAAAATAAAGTTATTCAAATAAAAAAAGTGTTTTGATGGATCATTAACAATAATACTAGGAATATTTGGAAATTAAACATTCAAGTCAAGTAAATTGAAATAAAAAATGGATAAAACAAAATAATAAAAAATAAAAAGATAAAAAATGGATGGATAATAACAAATAAAATAAATGGATGAATGAATGAATACAAAAATGACCCTACGACCCAGAAAATAAAAATAAAACTGTCTTGAATCTGTTCAAATAAACGTGGCTTTTGATGTTATAGTCCGTCTTTATTCGTTATTATAGGCTTTTTATTAAATCATTAGAAGTGCATGCTCTTATTCTCAGGATAAATGTGTGTGAAGACCTTTAACTGCTCTTTAATTCACACGTGAAGATCTCAGTCTCCGTCTGATGCGGAGAGGAGAGGTTTTCTAGCGCTGACGTGGTGTCAGTGATGCTTCATCTGGCAGGACTGTGTGGAGCTCCAGGGATCCAGGGAATGGAAGTTTGGCGTAATACACGTGTTTTATTCCACAACACGCCTCTTAAGACTCATTAAGATCAGCCATGTTTCTCCAGAACACACTACACCTTTATCTATCATTCCTCTCTGCTCTGTTAACAGCCAGTGATCAGAGAGAGACAGGTGTAACGAGCCACACAACAGGACATAATTAGTCACAGAAGTCTTTTCTGTGCTAATAAACTGATGGAAACCCATCTGCTCTGGTGAATCACGCAGCTAGAGCACTTCAGCTGATCACAGATGAAGAGAGAAATCTGCTCACGTACACACTTCAGAACAAGCTTCTCAGACAGCGAAGAGAGGATTCTCCGGAGGAAAACTCTCAGAATGAAGCAGATAAATGAGCTCATCTCACTTCAGCCCTGAATGAGACTCAAGCAGAGAGAAAACCAGTCCTCGGCCAATCCAGCTCAAATCTGTTTAGGGTCTTGTAGTTGAAGAGTAAAAAAAAAAATTATAATGATTTGAAAAACTTAATTTATTGCATGTTGCATTTAAATAAGAAAATGCCCCTGGCAGAAAAAAAACCCCTTAAAAATAAAAAATTTAATTCATGACACAATTAAATGAAATGAAACAATAAAATTTCAAATTAAAAGTCCACCTAAAATAAATCAATTTGAATTTTTTCTTCACTTGTACGTTGCATGAATAATAATAATAATAAAAAGATCCGCTGCAAAAAAAAAAAAAAAAAAAAAAAAAAAAAAAAAAAAAAAAAATATATATATATATATATATATATATATATATATATATATATATATATATAACTTGCAGTTTGAACAGTCTATCTAAAGTAAATCTAATATATATATTTTTCTATTTTTTATTTCATGAACATAAAGAAATCAACCACTGCAGTTAATAAATCACTAAATAAAATAAATATATAAACATTTAGTAGTTTAAACAGCTTGTATGTTGCCTGAATTAAAAATAAATGCTGCAAAAATCAATCAATAATATAAAAACAAATAAATAACTTTCAATTTACAGTTGGAAAAGCTCATGTAAAAATATCAGAATTTAAACAATTGTTTTCTATTAACTGTTGCATGAATAATAATAAAAAAAATAATATTCTGCAAAAATATAGATAAAATAAATAATAATTTTAAAATAAATAAATAATAAGAACAATAAATTGGATTAAAAACTAAAAATAATAATAATAAAAAAATGGTGTAAATAGCTGTACCACATTATATAGTACTATACACCAATAAACCTCATTCTCCAGCAGTATAGAGTATTTTATATTACTGTACATCACTCTAATCACCTCTATAGCCCGCTTATCTGACTACATCTGTTCAACTCTATAACAGGAAGCTCTCTTCTTGAATTCATTCATCTGGAGTAAATCTCAGTGATGCAGTCATGAAAACTAACTCAGTCTCTACATTAACTCTTCATCCTCCTGTTTTACCAAACATGTGTTCCCTGGGAATCAAACCCACAACCTTCTGTGCTGCTGACGCAATGCTCCACCACTGAGCCGCAGGAACACAATCAATTCAATACTTAACATTATTTATAACAAATATAATTAGTCATTCTAGGTATATATGTTTGTATACACAAAGATTAACACACACACACACACACACACATGCACGCACACACACATAATTACATAATGAATGCTCAGTAAGATATGAAGGTATATCTGAGTTCAGATCAGATCAGCAGGGCATGGGATCGACGCTAACAGATGGAGAACCGGCGCTCCACACCCCTCTGACCCGGGGGTATCTGTGGTTGTTTATCAATATCTGTTGTAACCTTTGACCCCTGGCTGAGGACGTGGGCTGCGGAGCACGGGGTCAGCATGAGGACATTAAACACAGAGTATCTCCTGTCGGTTATTACTTTTATCTGATCAATAGAGCAGCGCTCCGTTTGACTCAATCAATGTTAGAACAGCAGCATCTATAACACACTGTGTGAGTGTGTGTGTGTGTGAGTGTGTGTGAGTGTGTGTGTGTGTGTGTGTGTGTGTGTGTGTGTGTGTGAGTGAGAGAGTGTGTGTGTGTTCAAATCTGTTCTATCTTCACACTGCGATCAAACCACACGATGTGAACGTCTGCCAGTATCCAGAAAAACTATTAAAAGCAACAACAACAATTAAGAACATGTTCAGTTGCTAAGGGGTTGCTACAGGGTTCATTGTGGTTGCTAGGGTGTTATGGGTAGTTGCTAGGGCATTGCTAAGTATTTTATGGGGGTTGCTAGGGTAGTGGTTGCTAGCGGTGTTCATATCAACTGCTATGGTATTCCTCGGGTTTACATGGTTGCTAGGGTGCTAGGTTGTTATAGGTGGTTGCTAGGGCTACATTGAATTTTACACCACACTAACACAGTTATTTTCCTGTTTATTCATGTCAAAGCTGCTTAGGAACAATCTGTGTGTGAGTTGACTCGAATGTTTTTCCCGTTTTAACAAACATCGTGTCAGAAATGCGTCAGATGCGTATCTTGTGACGCGGTTTTCACGCAGTACGTCGAGCAGATGTGCGTCCTGCAGCTCACCGACTCACTTCAGATCTAGAGACGAGGGAGTGTCTCCATCTGGTGGTTCATCAGAGGAATGGAGCATCAACACAAGAGCTGTGGGTCTCTGGAGCCATTCTGTTTCAGTTTGACCTATTCAGGAGGAGCATCGACCAGTTCACCAATGGAGACTCGAACCAGCTGCAGATAGACATGACACTGCAGAAGACAGACCGGGGCTAGTTGTGGGGTATTTTGAAATCGGTGTATGACCTTTTGCTGCTATAGAGGGACTGATTTGTTTTGAAATATGAGTTACTATTAAAAAATAATTTTCCGTATATATATATATATATATATATATATATATATATATATATATATATATATATATATATATTTATTTTTTTTAATCTGGATTTTAAATAACGCATCGTGTTTTCGGGTTACAACACTTATCAAAAAGCTGCTAAAAGTTACCAAATAAATGTAAAATAAATGATACATTTGTTGCATTGGTGTTTTTAGAATAAAAAGTTGCTAGGGTAGTCTGAAAAGTTGCTAGATTTAGCAACAAAATTGCTAAGTTGTTATGATGTTCGTTAATAAAATAAATAAATACTTGGCACACTGCTTCCTGATCCAATCAGAGCACAGCTGAGCATCACGTGACCATCACATGATGACAGAGACGGCAGGAGAACCAATCAAACACAGCACTCATCCAACCAACAACACAACACAGTCAGAAAGAAAGAAAAACTATTTTCAGCATTATTATTGTTATTATTAGGTCTGTTTAAAATATGTCCAGAATGAATAACAACATAATAACATTTTTTTACTAAAATGTGTGTTTCTTTTCTCGAATGATTTAACCTGACCACGGAGAACAGCTTTACCAGTGTGTGTATGTGATTAATAAGAGAACTGCAATACATAAATTAATAAATGAATGAAGAAACAAATTAATAAGTAAATGGGCAGGCTAAGTACAACACGTTTTTCTTTTGTTTTGTTGTTGCATTGATTATATTGCAACATAATATAATATTTAAAAGTCTTTGTCATAAAATATTATAATATTACTACTAATAACAATTGTGTGTGGGTGTGTGTGTGTGTGTGTGTGTTTATATATACATCATAAATATATGCACACTACACCCACATAAGTTATATAAACAAAAACTTTTATTTTGGATGAGTTTAATCGATGTTATGCGTTTTACTGCACTAATATATATATATATATATATATATATATATATATATATATATATATATATATATATATATATATATATATATATATATATATATATATAGACACACACACACACACACAAATAAATAAAAAGTAAGTGATTTGGTTCAGAGACATTTTACCATGTTCTGTGGTTGAAGGTGCTCGTCTGTTGATCGCTCTGGTCTGCGTGAACGCGGAAGAGCAGGAGCGGAAGCGCGCGCGCGTGACCGGAGGCGCGTCAGAGATGGACCGGACCGGATCATGGAGCTCGTGTCCGTCCTGCTGAACCGAGCCTGGCGTTTAACGGGACTCTCTGACAAGAGAAGCAGGAGGATGGAGGAGAAAGCGCTGGAGGTGTACGGTGAGTCAGGATGACCTTCACACACACACACACACACGCGCGCTGATACAGTCCTACAATAGTTTCACATCATCACCACCTTCATTTAATACTTTCTCCCAAAAAAATACCATGATAATACCACACTACACGTCCACAATAAGGGTTTTCTTTCCCCATGGTATGTTGTATTTCCATGTATTTTCTTATTGAGTGTATTCCGGTCCAGTTCAGTATATTTCCAGTACAGTCCAACGGTTTGTGATGTACTGTATTGAGATGTTGATGTGTGTGTGTGTGGTGTGTGTGTATGTTCTGGCAGACGTGATCCGGACGATCCGTGACCCGGAGAAACCCAACACTCTGGAGGAGCTGGACGTGGTGACGGAGAAGTGTGTGGAGGTGCAGGAGCTCGGAGACGAGGAGTATCTGATCATCATCAGGTTCTCTCCAACCGTCCCACACTGCTCTCTGGCCACCCTGATCGGTGTGTGTGTGTGTGTGTGTGAGAGAGGGAGCAGAGGAACAGCACTGCACTACACTGATAACAGAGCAGACAATGCAGAAAACACCCGTCCACACGGCCCTCACGTATAAATGACTATACTTATTAACAGCATTCATAAGAGGGTGGATTTTCCTTAGAGAAATTACATTGGAAGAAAATTACATAAAAATGAAGCCTATTATATTCATTTTAATGAACAATTTTGTGCATTTTTTCTTGCATAAATTAATGAACAACAAATACCACCTAAATTAATTGTTTATATAATATAGAATATTATGACATGATATGTAATACTACTATTACACACATGCAAATTTGAGTTATATTTCATATTTATTAAAACTGTTATATAAACAGTATATTAATACTGTACCTTCATAATATTGAAGTGTTTTTTTTTTGTCTTGCATAAATTAAAGGAAGAACAACAAATACAACCATAATGTGTATATATATATATATATATATATATATATATATATATATATATATAAAAAAAATATATATATATATATATATATAGAAAGATAATTAATAAAATATATAATAATATATAGTATGTAATGTATCATATAAAATAAAATAATAGAATATGGAGTATTATATAATATATATTTTGAATCAGCTTTTTTATTTTCTGTTAAACTTCAAGTATTTTGACGTTGTGTTTATATAGCTTTAATTTATTACTATTTCAGTTTTAGTTTTATTTATTGTAATCCTTCAGCTTAAACTTATTTTATTCTAATTTTTTTTTTTATTGTACCAAGAAATTATTTTGAATGGTTTTAGTGTGCTCAGTTTTGTTTAGATAACTATAATGTAACCATAGGAGAAAAAAAGGTTTATTATGCAAATATATCCACAAATATGTTTTACCATATATACCCAGCTAACAAAAATAAAGTGTGTTTTTGCTAATGTTCCTATTAAGTTCTGAAAATGTTATTTTTGAAATGTCCAGAGAACATTCCATTTGATCATTTTGCAACATTCCGAGAATGTTACTTTTGAACCTTCTCTGAACATTCTAAAACGAGCTGTCACATTTAAATATCATAAAACCAAAGAAAAAGAACTGAACATAAAATATTCATGAACAGTGTAGAAATAATATTTTTATGATAACATTTTGAAGAAATTATTAAAGAGCAGATAACTTTTAATGTTAGTATAATGACAATTTTTTTTTATATATTAATTAATTAAAAAATAATATGCTAATATGCTAATAAAAATGATGAAAATTTACATTTTGCTTCAATGTTTACTGTGAAATATTTTGTATTTCCATAAATGGAGCAGGAAGTTTTGATGGTTTTTGCACTCAATAAGAAGTCAATAACTCACAATGTTGCACGAACCATGTCTATCTTATTTTTAGTATGTTTTTAGTGATGCATTTGTCTCTAAACACCATAAAAGTGTCAGCTTTGATGAGTTCTGGCCGTATTGCTCTCAGAGTTGGACTCCAGATGCACTGCTGGTTTCTTCAGATAATGTGATGGTCGCTGATGAAGTCTGTCGTGTCCTCTTCCTGCAGGTCTGTGTTTGCAGGTCAAGCTTCAGCGCTGCCTGCCGTTCAAGCACAAGGTACGTCCTCATCATTGAATCGCTGGACGTGTGGATGTTGAGCTCACTTCTGTTTCTCTCTGACGTTCCGTGTCTTTGTTCCTTCCAGCTGGAGATTTACATCACGGAGGGAACGCACTCGACCGAGGAGGACAGTGAGTGTTCATACAGCTCTTTCTGCTGCTGGAGTGAAGCATCTAAATGTGTATAAGTCATTAAAACATCAGAAAACTAACATTTTAAAAATGTAGTTAAATAGGCATTCAAGTTAAAGAAACAATAATTTGACAGAATTTTGAGCCCAAGCTCTTTTACCCAGACGTGATGCCTCTAATCTTCAGATATCTTCAGCTCTGAGATCATGTATCAGTGTGTCTTCTCTCAGTTAACAAACAGATCAATGATAAAGAGCGCGTGGCGGCCGCGATGGAGAACCCAAACCTGCGTGAGATGGTGGAGCAGTGCGTGACCGAGCCGGACGACTGACAGACGGCTGATCAAACCCTGGCAACTGTCTCCGAGTCTCTCTGTTCTTCTGACTTCAGCTTGTTGAAGAACAGCATTCCTCAAAACACAGACACTTCCTGTTCAACTTCCTGGTGTATGAGCAAAATGTTGCATCAAGCCACAAAAGAAACTAAATCTGACTCAAGAATTGAGATATGAGCCCTCATGACCTTATCTAACCTAGAATGTTTTCATGCACGAAAATTTGAACTTTGACATGAACGGCTCCAAAAAACACAATAAAAATGATTATTCATAAGCCAAAGTGTGACATTTGAGACTCATGACCCAAATTTCTGAGACTGTATCGATCCTCAGCATCCGTCCTCATTCACTTTCACTGAATGGAAAAGAGCAGCCTGGACATTCTGCGCAATATCACTCATTTAGTTTGAAACGGCATGAAGATGAGTCAATGATTATAAACGTAATGTTTGTGAGAAAATAACAACAAATGTCACGCTCTGTTATCCATCTTGTAGTCTGTGTGTGAAATTAACTACATTTTAAAGTTGTTGTTTTTTTGTGGTGGACAATGAGTTTGTAAATAATTTGATTTTGTAAGGGGAAAATCTATATTTGTAGAACTCAAGATCTTACGAATAAAATCCTTTACAGTGAAGCGATGCTTGTATTTGTGTTTTATATGCTTGGAGAAGTAGAAGTTATAAAATCATTGCTGTTTTTATTATGAATATATATATATTTTTTAATGGGCTAAAAATAAATTTTTATCAGAGAAATCTTTATTTATTTTTACAATTTGTTATCAATCACAGCAAACTGAAAACCTGTCAAAAGTGTTGTGGTACCTGGTTAAACTGAAAAATAATAAAAACCATTTTTTTAACCATTATTCACACTTAATACATTTTAAATGTATATTTATATAAAAACAAAATTAGAATAACACACACACACACGAATAATGTAACCATATATATATATATATATATATATACACACACACACACACACAAACATATATATATATAAAACATTTCTAAATATATATTTAAATTAACAGAAAATAAAACATTAAATATTAAATTAATTGTATAATTATTTTAAATATAATTTATACTAAAGAATAATTTATGAATGTATAATGAAAAATAAACAACTTAAAATAATATAATAAGTATAATATAATCATTTGAGTCAGTTCAGCAGTTCGTAGCAGGATCGCGAATCATTTGAGTCAGTTCGGGAGTTCATAGCGGGATCGCGAACCATTTGAGTCATTTCGGGAGTTCGTAGCGGGATCGCGAATCATTTGAATCATTTCGGGAGTTCGTAGCGTAGCGTAGGCATTTTTAACTAATTTAGTAGCTAGTTCTAATTACGTTTTCCACTCGTGTTTAGGTGTGATATGTGAACTCGTATTTTTTGTTTTAATGATGTGCCTTTTAACAGTATCAGGTATATTCAAAAACTAAACAAATCGTGCCTAAAAAGTGCAGCATCTAGGCTAATGTAAAGTTACATGATGAAGTCATACTAGTGCACGTGTGCATTTTGAGTGCGTTCTTTCACTGCATTATTCGGTGTATTCAAATGCATTTATGAATGCGTGTGAATGATCACAAAATTCAAGATATGGGGGTTAGAAAATGTATATATTTATATCATTTTATGTAGTTAATCAATATCACACGAAGAGTGCCATTTCAGTTTTTCTCCAAAAATCAGCATGATTAAAATGTGATATTAAGTTACTACAAACAATAATTTAATTACAAATACAAAATGTTGCAGAATAATGTAATATATGAATGCGTTACTGTAACACAGTTACTTTTGACAGTAACTAACGCATTACTTTTTAAATAAATTAACTCTGTTACCTTATGGTGCATTGTCGGTTATTTTTTTTATTTATTAATTAATTTTGTCTGAAGTGCAGCCTAACCTGTTTGCAGCAGCGACGCATTGTAGGATTGGTGGATGCTAATCACTGTAAACACGAAGACGCACTGTGGGCGTGTCTCCGTTTATTCAAGTGTGTGCGGCAGTCATGGCGAGTCAAGGCGAGAGCAACACGAGTTTCTCAAAGTGGAAATATGCTCATTATTTCACTTTAGTTGAGCATAAAGACAAAAACCTTTTAGTCAAATGTAAGCTGTGTCTTTCTGGTTCGAATGTCCTATCCTAGCCCATGAATTTCCAATCCGTGCTCAGATTTTGTAAACCGTACCCTCGGTTTTTGAATCTGTACCCACGAATTCATAATCTGCGCGCGCACTTTCACAATCCGTTCCCATGGATTTGTAAACTGTAGCCTACTCACGGATTCATGCAGCAAGCTCCTACGTGTTAACATACAGCTTTAATGAATATTATTATGTGGAACGGGTCTACAGCAAAGTGTCTTAAGTGATTCTCTGTATGTTTTTCTCATCCAGGTGAAATGTTGAAAACATGCACCTGTCTCTACTGTGGAGTCGCCGGCTTTCAGTCAGCTCCTTAGCATGATTTCATTTTTAAACAGCATTTATATATATATTAATTTTGCCCAGAGTGTCTTGGATCTTCATATTTTTCCATCTGTTGTGGCTGCTGTAGTGACACGAGATGCCTAAAGGTGGCGCTGCACATCCTTCACATTTACTGTACTCTCCAGACTAAAATGCTCTTTTATTGCCTTTCGTTCACTTCTTCAGGACGAGCACAAGATATGAAATGTTAGACAGCTGACTGAAGAGTAACTCAACATGAACACAGATGAAGAGAGAAGCAGATTTACACAAAACCTCTTGAGTTTCTGTCTGAAGGATGATTGCTTTTATTGATCGCTGGCTGTAACCTAATGGATCGTGCTAATAGTGCTAATTTACAAAAGCACAGAAAGATCTGCAATGACATTAAAACATAATTGGATTGTGGCGTCTAAACATGATCAGAGAGTTTCTAGGCAAACTAAATTATGTTTTTTTTTTTTTTTTTTTTTGGATGATTCTTGCATATTTAGCCAGGCATCAATCTTAAAGACTGAGCTAAATGAATTCAAATACTGACTGTAAAAATCTACTTTAAAATATAACATTTAAGTCGACGTTATTCGCGGTTTCTTTGTCGTTTGTTTCTGAAAATAAGTGCATATTAACCTTGAAAAGTCTTTATTTGTTCATTTAAGAGAAGAGATGTGAGTTTCATGAGTTCAAAATCTCTATAAAAAGTATAATAATGTTTTGTTAGCTTGTTTATTTCTCATTTTTATGCATCATATCAGAAATTAATTTGTTGAATGAATTAATAAAATAAATATTGCCACATAAATATATTAAATATAAACAAGAGTATAATTTAGTATTAGATTAATGTAATTATTTAAAATAATTTTATTGTTAATTATGTTGTGTTTGATGAAAATGTAATGTTTAATTAATTGTGTTATTTACCACTTCTATAATTAAAATGAATTGCTGTCATTTTGATTGCTAACTCAGATCAGGAGTTACTAAATTAGATTATTGTATTAATATTTCAATTTAGATAAAATTTTTCAGTTTTAAATTTTAAATTTTTAGTATTTTTTTGAGTCCATCACGTTGTTTAGTGTTTCTGAAAGTCCCTTCTGTTCTCCAAGGCTGCTTTTATTTGATCAAAAATGCAGAAAAAAATAGTGAAATATTATTCTAATTTAAAAAATCGGTTATCTTTGTTAATCTGTGTTAAAGTATAATTTATATCTGTGATGCACAGCTGTATTTTCAGCATCATTCCTCCAGTGTTCAGTGTCACATGATCTTCAGAAATACATTTACATTCATGCAGGTGGTATATAAATGCACATTATTAGAATCATGTTTGGATGTGTTTATTTTCCGTTTCGTACATGAGGTGAGAGTAGACTAAAATATGCATGAAGCCATAATTCAGAGGATGGTATTAGGTTCAGAAGCACATGAGGAGGATATTCATGATGCACCGGAGGACATCACAAATTATTAATGAACAATCTTTCATTCCACACTGTGATTTTTACTGTCCTTTATCTTCTTCTGAGACTCGACATGCTCTTTTCTCCAAGCCTGCATTTATCTGAGACAGTAATATATATACATATATGCTTTTAAAATATATTTATAGCATTTTTTTTAATCACTTTGACGTTATACAGTATGTGATTGACAGCATTTGCACACGTTGGATTCTGACAGAAATAAACGTCTCTTACAGCAGGACTCGACTGCGAGTAAAAGTGAGGTTTTGGGCATGAAGCATGTAATATTTAAATGCTTGTTATGTAATTAATCCGGAGGCTGCATGTTGTTTTATACTATCAGTGATCCACAGAAAGGGCATTGAAACAAACTATACCGAAAAACCCTTAAAGCCTTCAGAAATCCTCAAAGAAAACAAACTTCCAGAACTACACAAGCGTTCAGACGTCTCTTCTGCTCTCCAAGGCTGTTTTTATTTGATCAAAAATGCTGTAAAAATAGTGAAATATTATTCTAATTTAAAAAATCAGTTTTCTGTGTGAATCTGTGTTAAAGTGTAATTTATTTCTGTGATGCTCCGCTGTATTTCCAGCATCATTCCTCCAGTCTTCAGTGTCACATGATCTTCAGAAATCATGAAAATATGATGATTTACTGCTCGAGAAACATGCAAGTATCAACTCACACTCATTTAATCCCAATCTTTTGATTGAGGCACTAATTAAAACATATTTTCTAAATTGTTAATGTCCACAAAATAATCAGTACAGCTGTATTTTATGTCAATGTCCTTTTCTAGATCCATTATTGTGGTAGGTTTTATATCCAAACGGCACTTTAAAAAACTAAAACTCTGGTTTACAGCTCAGTAATCTGCAATGTTTGGGACTGTATGCCAATTAATCAGAGCAAATGAAACAAATGGTTGATTAGAAGGAAGTGTTTTCAATCACAGCCTGTGCTTTCCAAACCGTATTGATCAATTGAACACATTGGTCTCAGACAATCAATCCAGAATGCACTGAGGTGCACAATCCTGTCACACTCACACCAGACTGATATACTATGTGCTATTTTAAGATCCCCGTGTTGATTTCCACATGTAATGTATAATGCAGGTGCAGCGGTAAATCCGCTCTAATGACACATGCATGTGTGCATCTCGCTGATTACAACCACAAACCCTTCATGCATCCAGCCATTAAGCTTAGCATGTGAAATTAGCACAGCCACACCAAGCACACGCATGCCATTTACGCCAAATAATCCTTCAAAAAAAGTCCACAAATGTCAGCGGAAATGCCATCTGAGAAACGAGCCTTTACAGGTCGAGGTGTTCATCAGGTGCTCACGCACTCATCAGGGAGCATCATGCACAGGGTTGTCGAACAGACCTCTATAAATATCTGCGTCTGGGAAATATTAGGGATATTTTATAGACGTGTTTGTTTGTCTATTATAGGAGGCTTCTGGTGGCTCACGACCTAAAAAATTGGTCGTATACGTCTGATTTAAGGGTATAAAAATAACAGATGTTTATTTGGGCCATTATTTGTAATTCTCTGTCTTTAATCAGTGGTTCACGACCAAAACAAAGATGTTGCAATGATGTAAAAAGACCAGCATTCCTGCTTTGAGTTTGACTGCCGAAGATATTTTCTTTAATGTTGATTCACAATGATACATAGAATTATGTCTATTTATAAGAGAAAATTATTCTAGTTTTATCTTCAAAACCTCCAAGACTGATCTAAATCTAGGCATGAGGGGGCGGGGCTTTCTCATTCTAGAGAGCATCTGATTGGACAGAACAGTGTCATCATCAGTATTTTGAACGCAAATTGGTCACACTGGTTTTTATGCAAACTAAAAAAAAAAAAAATTACAATAAAATGTATTAATTAATTAATACACACATATATATATATATATATATATATATATATATATATATATATATATATATATATATATATATATATATATATATATATTTCACAAATATTTACAAAGACACTGGAAGTATCCTGTTGAACTAAACATGACATTTTTAGAAAATTTAAAGAATGAAATTTGTGCTGTCTTGTAAAACATACTTCAATTAGCCTTGTTTTATTTGAAAGATCGATTTTCTTTCTTTTTACAATGCAATTCACTAAAAAGAATATTAAATATACGAAATTAGAAACTTGTATGGTGTTGTTTTAAATAAAATAGCTACTCCATTTGTGTTTGGTGTCAATTTGATTTATATTCATATTATATTTACAGGCACGAAATAAACACTTTTTTTACTTGTAGTGACTATTTGCACTGAGGTGTAAATGATTTAAAATATTAATAGTGTTATTAGTATTAAGATTATTTATACTTTGTGTAAAAAGCATCTGTTACTACTCAAATAGAACATAAAACAAATAAAATAAAATAAAACAACTAAAATAAATAAAAAACTTAATTCTACTTTGATATTTGAGAAAGTCTCTATTTAAATTTTTGTAATATCTGTTATGTTCTCATGTGCACCAAATGTAATGTTTGAAATGACTTTATCTCATAAATTGCTAGTGAATTTTACAAATAATTACAAAGAAACAGAATTAAACATTACAAATTGAATTAAACTCGATAAACCGAAATGGTATTTTCTTGTAATAGTACTCCAATAATAATATTTTTGTCTTTGACAAACTAAAATAATTTTTTTTTTTGTTTTAGTTTTTTTGCTGTTTTTCAAAGTGTTGATCTTTCATGAATTAAATGCAAACCAACAGAGGTTTGCATTGAAACATTGCACGCACATTCATGACTCTAAATGAGAAGGAAAAATCACAACATTTCAAAAAATAAATGGTTTTAACTAAACATTTTAAAAATCAAATATGGATCAAATAGATTCAAAAAGCAGATTAAAGAATCTAAAGTAAAATTTCAATGACATTTCTAAAAATTTTATGTGATGACATGAACCTGGCTGATTTTTGAACAGAAGTGCAAAGAAGCGCATACATTTTCACCCTTAGGCTTTCAGATCATGACTTTTCACAGAGTGCTTTAACTGCTTTAAATGAGTAGCTGTGGATTGAGAAGAGCTTTCTGTCGCTGTCAGCTGAAAACAGACTCAATTTCTACAAATGCACATGATGTGCTCTCTCTCTCTCTCTCTCTCTCTCTCTCTCTCTCTCTCTCTCTGTCTCAGTCTCTCTCTCTCTCTCTGTCTCAGTCTCTCTCTCGCTCTCTCAAGCACTTAACAGTGTACTTGTGAAATCCTCTTTGCATCTGATCAGTGTTGTATTGCAGATGTTTAGTCATTGTCCTCTACTCAAGTGTTTCGGTGCAGTACTTGTGTGCCATGAAGGTTATATGTTGTCTCTCCAAAGGAAGCCATGTGTTATTATCAGCATTTCTGATCTGCTTAGAAACCCCTCGTGTGTTTATCTTCATCCGTCAAGGCCACATTAGAGGAAGCAGCAGGATGATTTAGGATTCGGGGAATCGTGACTGCTTTTTTACATTATAAATTAATATCTGGAGATCTCTGCAATGCAAGCGTCTCTATTTTGACAACAAAGCTGGATAATAACGGATTACACGTAATCTGGATTATTACAAAAACGCAGTGCTCGTTATTCTTAGATTAGATTATGTTTTAAAATGCCTTTAATTAGATTACAGCTCCTTTTGATGGATTTCATGATTACATATTATTCACACAATGGCAGTAGAAATGCATTATAATGTAGTTATTCTCCCTAATTCTACATTTCTAAAATATGGTATTGTGTCATGTTGAATACAGTATTCACAAAATAAACTGGCTGTGTAAATGATCCATGCATGTGGTGACAAAAGCACTTCTCAGTCAGTTATGCCATGTATGAGATGAATAAATATGCAAGTTACTAAACCGTGTAACTGACAAAATATGGAAAAAACTGTAAGACTTTGATCGTTTCATTCCTGTTTTTTCTATTCCCAAACCCCTCTGAAATAACATATAACTTAAAAGAATGCTAGAAATATCTACAGTGGTTGCTAGGGTGTTATGGATGGTTGTCAGGTGGTTGCTAGGGTGTTCTTTTAAAATATCAAATAATGCCTTTGAAGTTCAATACTTAGTGTTTGATCAAATCACTGAAACTATGAACACTAGAAGCAGCTCGGCACTAACTCTAATCGTGTTAGCATTATGCTAATTGTGTTAGCATTATGCTAGCACAATTTTAGCAACATGCTAACACGTTTAACAAGTTTTTGACATGATTTTAGCAAGATGTGAGGATGCTGAGTATTATGCATAACATAGTTAACATAATGCAAGCTTGTCAGCTTTTCACCACATGTTGTTTTATTGTGTTAGTATGTTTTTGGGTTATTTATTATTAATGCTAAACATACATATTTTTTTGCACTGCAGTTCATTTCTTCATTAGTGCATTACAGTTTCTGTTCAAATTCTTGTCTGATGTAACTTATATAAATACAAATCCAGCATTAAGTGTAGAAAGTCTTTTCTATCCCAGAATGCACCTGGTTTTGGATGCTCAATGGAAATCCTATTCTCTTCTTTCTTGACCTTTGACCCTGAGCAGGAGAACACATGCCACGGTTTTCATTCGCTGTTCGCTTGACTCTGCTATTCTATTAATTTCCCCCGAGGTTTATACAAAGAGCCCTGAATCTCAGCAGAGCAGAGCGAGAGAAGAGGAGGATTCTGGGAACGTATGATAGGATGCTGCTGTTTGCATCTTCTTTGTGTTTTATTCATGTGTTGGTGTGTTTTATTCCATATTTAGACATTAGTTCTGTTCCTAAACCCCTTGAGCTCATGGTAACTGCAGGTAATATAATATAATGAAGTTGAACTCAAGTTGCATATTTCATTTATCTGTTTATTTATCCAGTAGACATAAAACAAAATATAATAATAATAATAATAAAGTAAAACCTGTCTGGGTTTATTTTTGGAGAAATGTATTTTTGCATGAAATATATATATATATATATATATATATATATATATATATATATATATTTTTTTTTTTTTTTCAGCTTGTCTGTTTTCACTGAATTTGCAATGCATTCTGTTATTTTAATATTATTTATATAATAATAATAATAATAATAATAATAATAATAATATATTTCTTAATATTTCAATTTTTCAGTTTTAAAATGTTAGTACTTTTCTTATGTACTAAAATATTTTTATTATTAGCTTTTATAAATGTAATTTCTTTTTGTCAAGTTTGTTGTAAGATTTTTTATTTATTTAAGATCTTACTGCAGTATTTTGTTATGTAGGTTTGTTATTTTTAATATTATTCATTTAATTGTTTATTTTGTATGGCTTTGATGTTTATTGCAGCATCAGTTTTAGTAATTAAAATACTTCACCTTAAAATTATTTAAGTGAAAAAAAAAAATCTAACTTTGATGTAAGATTTTTTTTTTAACTGCACATAAAGTTATCACAACAGTGTTATCTTAGTATTATTTATATACCATTATAATATTTCTATACGTTTAAGTTATTTTGTATTTTGCTTTTGTCATTTTAATTATATATATTTTTTTATATTTGCTTAATTTATTTTTCTTTCAGTCAAAAGGATTTTAAATACCTTGTTTTATTTCTGTTATTTATTTCAATGTTTCTAATAAAAATTTTAAAACAAGTTTTTCCATGTAATATATAATTGTTTTTCTTTCAGCTTTATTTCAGTTGAAAGTAACTATTTTTAATAGTTTCATTTTCTATCTATTTATTTGTTCATTTATTTGAGTTAACAGCTCCATTAAATCTGGTCCAATCAGAAGAGGCTTTGAGCGGCACAGAGACAGACTCGGTCTAACAGCAGATGAAGACGCTCTCATTAATTAAACCATTTGACTTCCATCACTTTTAATTAAACAGGTTCTCCTCCCCATTTAATCCAAACTCAGTGTAGAAGAGAACCAGATCTTTCGAAGGCAATCTCACGCCATCATGTCCATCACTCTTTATATTCTCTCTCTCTCTCTCTCTCTCTCTCTCTCACACACACACACACACACACACACACAGGACCCTGATTCCACTGATTGTTCAGATCAATTCAGTGTCACATGTTTGCAGACGGTTTACCATATGATTTGTTTTCTTCCCACGTTCCAGCGCCGACGTGATGTAAACGAGAGCGGACAGCACTTTCACTCACACAATACAGAAGAACTCACTCACTCACACTCACTGCTTTTGTTTCAAACGAGAGAACGGCGTAAATGCATCAGAAATCACGGTCAGAAATGATTCTTCCTCAGTATTTCTGTCTTGTTTGCCAGTACAAATATCTAAACACTGTTAAATCAAGAGATATTTACTGAAGATGCAAGATGATTTAAGATACGTATACACATAGAAAGGATTTTAATTTTTTTTTATTTTTGTACTTTTTATATTTGATTAATTCTTGGGTTTTAGACCTTTGAGTTTACACAGGCCACAAAATCAGTTTACTGTATATCTTATATCTACAAAAAGTGAATTACATGTAAAAAAAAATAATTATGGATTACATTATTATTAATTATACCATTAATTATGGTATATATATATTTTTATGTAATCACATTCCAGAAATTATGTACATTTTAATTATGTAATTAGAAAATAGATGATAAAAAACTTGTAATCAGATCAAAGTCAGTTTTTTATTGATTGCATGATTACATTATTCATGCATTGGCAGTAAATTAATCCTAATTTATTGCTTTTCTCCAATTAGTTCTTTAAAGTTTTTTTTTTTTATTATTATTATTGTAATATTTTTAATCATTTCTTTTTATATTTTTCATAATTTTTTTAAAGCCTTTTTATTATTAATTAATTAATTTTTTGTATTTAAATTTTGTATTTTGTCATGTAATTTGGAATTGGTTATATATGATAATTTGTAAAGCACTGAATATCTAAATAACTCTCAGATATGTAACAAAGACAAAAGAAAAGTCTGAAACAGCAAAATAAATCAGTAAAATAACTTTCCACACTCCGGAAGCGGCCTCTGAATGTGGAAACGGTTCATCGCCGTGTGGTATTTTTGCCTAAAATAATGTCACTTAGTTGTTTCTATTTGTTATTTTGCACAAACTGAACCCAATCTTCAGTCATGATTATCACTCAGGACGAGCCGGTGCATCATTTCCCTTTCCCTTATCCTCTTTAATTAACCGTGTGACTGATCAAGGTCCTGTATGAAGAGATCAAACACTCCTAAAAGCACACAGATCCAATCAAACACCAAACCAAAGCCATGACTCGGATAAAAGCCCTTTAAAGTTCGTTTAGGGGCATCTCAGCCCTTCAGGGATCCTGCTGAATAAAACAAGCATTGAAAGGTTTTATCAGATCTGGAGTGTCTAAACACGGCGTGGTGGCTCTTCGCTCACATTGTAAAGTCATGATTCAGAAAGATGCTGCTTTATACGAGCTGACAGAGGAAAAGTTTCACTTAGAGAAAATGACTTTTACTGCTGTGTTTAGATCAATGGCACGCACCGATTCGGTCTGACCTTTAGAGGAAACCTTTATGTCTTTTATATTTGTATTACACACGTTTACTTGAGGAATTTCGTAAGTTTTTTTAATGTTTTCTATTTTTTATTATCGTTGTTATTTTTTCATTTTAATTTTTGTTTTTAGTACATCAAGTTAAACTAAATGAAAAAATACAGTACGTGCTCAGATTAGGGTTTGATGAATGGATGAACATTTCCTTGAAAGATTTCTCTACTCACTTCACCATATTTTTTTTTTTTTGCTTCAGGAAATTGCTTTATCTGAAGGTCCACACGTCTCTTTTGTTATTGCTTCATCCAAGGCTTTTCTTTGGACAGTGAATGTTAATCCAAGCCTCACATTGTGTTTTAACCCCATTTACCTTCTCAGGAAAACGCTTTGTCTCCTTTAAAGTCTTTATCTCTTCTAAAGAGGACTCTGTCTTAGTGTAAAAGAAAGGCTTTATGTGTTTAGTAAGTGAAATCTTTTGTGTTTTTAATCCATTTAGAAAGCCGTTTTTTTGAGGAACAGGGACTAAAATGAACAGACTCATGAACTAATTGGATAAACGAGTCAAAATGGCCAGTTTTATATATTTACTTACTCACAAAGACCCTTCCATCAATCATCTTTAGTACACATACATTACATCTCCTGCTGGGTTTAAAGTCTATTATAGAGTTAGACTTGAGTCAGCCATGGAGAAAAATCATATTATACCAACGGGAAATAACCCACCATTGGTAAATATTACTGTACATGCCATCGGCCATCTTTGTTTTATTACTCTCAGCGCACCTGTCTATATCTTTGTGTTTACATCAGAACAGACTCGACTCGCCTCACCAGGGAGAATCCTTTAATTGCACTGAAAAGTCAATGGAATTGAAATGGATCGGGTCGAGGGGAGCAGTGCATTGACTTCATCATTTGTGAAGTGCAGTGTTTGCATGCTAAGAGAAAAACACAGAGAAACGGTCCTCAAACACTCCCAGAGCCACTGCGAAGGGCAAGTTTGACGCTTACGACTCTCTTTATTCAATCAAAGGAAGGTCTGAAATGTTGCAATCATGTCCAGACGCTGTCTCAGGAATACAAGTCAGAATAAAGTGGCAGAAAAGCAGTCCGTGTGACTTCAGAAGCTGATGTGTATTCCAGTGCGAGTCAATTTACAGTTGCTCAAATGCCCACATCAGCTGTAAACGGAGTATTTTCTGCTGTCTGGACCACTCTGCTCGGAGATGAAGGACTAAATGTCTGTGTTTACCCGGTTTGGCTCGCGACGAGCATCTGAAGAGCGTTTCAGAATCTCACAACAAGAAACTATAGAGGTAGCTAAGAAGATACAAGGAGATGAGTGTAATTAAGTGCATTTGTGCTGTCAGAGGCGCAAGACTTCCCAAAAGTTTAAGGTCGGTAAGATTTTTTGGTAACACTTTACAATAAGGTCCATTAGGTAACATCAGTTAACTTCTTTAGTTCACATGAACTAAGCATGAACAATATTTACTGATGCATTATTAAAATCAAAAGTTTGTGGATTATTGTGATGTTTTTATCAGCTGTTTGGACTCTCATTCTGACGGCACCCATTCACATCCATTGCTGAGCAAGTGATGCTATGCTAAACTTCTGCAAATTTGATGAAGAAACAAACTGAGAGTGAGGACATGTTCACATTTTTATTTTTGACTGAACTCTTCCTTTCATTCCTATTCTGTTTGCTATTTCCAGACATCATGCACTTGTCTACCATTATCAACATCACCTGAAACCGGCAGTGCTTAATTTACAGCTAAATATTTTACGGCAAAGACTTTCAAAGCTGAAATCCAAACTACACCTGCTCCCAGGGACTTTAAGGAGGTAAAGTTGATCATTCAGAAGAAACCGTATTAAGGTGAAGGATCCTAAACTGAAATGTATTCACAATGGAGAGCAGGTGCGAAGACACCATCAAACATCTCTCTCTTCCTCCAGCCTTCTGTCCTCACACACACACACACACACACACACAGACTGCGGTCTGCACTATAGCTCTCAATAAAACGCACTTTTAAGTTTTACCATAACAACATTTGCACACTAAAATGGATTTCTCTCTCTCTTGAAGCAAACACATGCTGGCTTTGTTATTCTGTTTTTCAGCTTTGTTGTAAAAGAACAGGGCGATGAAAGGCTGAAGTGGAGGTGAACAGGTGCCACTAGATCGCCCGGAGAGACGCGTGTACCCGTGTGCAGCAGAGAGGAAGCTTTCAATGCACAATGAGACCTGGAGCGCCTGGAGTTATAGCCAGAAATACAGAGAAACAGCTACGCTCACAGAATGTGAAGAACCATGATAAACACACAAGCACAAAGCCTTCAGCTGCAGAAATGTGCTTAATGCATAACACAGCACTGGACAACAGTTTAATGCAATGATAATGGAAATTTTAATGTTGCATGCTATCTTTCAATCCATTTATCCATCAAAACTTTTTTCTTGATTGCATGTTCCTGTAGCTCAACTGGTAGCGTTGCGTTAGCAAGCAAGCAAGCGCAATGTTGGTGGTTCAATTCCCCGGGAACACATGATAGGTAAAAATGTATAGCCTGAATGCACTGTAAGTCGCTTTGGATAAAAGCGTCTGCTAAATGCATACATTTATACATTTATTTCAATAACTCACGGTATATGTGAAGCTGTAAAATATATAGATAATTAATACTTAGCGGTTCCAATTGGGTTGAGACGAACTCTTCTGGCGTTTAGTCCATCTGAGGACACACTGATGAAGAGGACGAACTAAATAACATGTGCAGCACATGAGACTCACGAGGCTCCAAGAGGAACGCCGAAGAGATGAAGAGAGCTCATAACCTGCACAGAGTATGATGTGATCTATCGTTCTGTCAATAATCTACAGTATATCTATCCATCCATCCATCAATCTACAGTATCCATCCATCCATCCATCCATCCAAAGTATTCATTCATCTATCAATCCATAGTATCATCCATCATCCACCCATCCATCCTTCCATCTATCCATCTACAGCATCCATCCATCCACAATATCATCCATCCATCATCTAACTACAGTATCCATCCATCCATCATCTGCCCATCCCTCCATCCATCCATTATCCATCTACAGTATCCCTTCATCCATCCATCATCTGTCCATCCATCCATTATCTATCTACAGTATCCATCCATCCATCCATAGTATCTTCCATCATCCACACATCCATCCATTCATCCATCCAAAGCATTCATTCATCTGTCCATCCATAAATCCATCTATAGTATCCATTCATCCATTTATTAATGAATTCATCGACATATCCATCCATCTATTTATCTACAGTATCCATCCATCCACCCACTCATCTATCATCCATCCATCCAAAGTAATCATTCATCTCTCCATCCATAGTATCATCCATCATCCACCCATCCATCCATCTATTCATCTACAGTGTCCATCCACCCACCCATCCATCCATCCATCCATCCATCCACCCACCCATCCATCCATCCATCCATCCATCTACAGTGTCCATCCACCCACCCATCCATCCACCCACCCACCCACCCACCCACCCACCCACCCACCCACCCATCCATCCATCCATCTACAGTGTCCATCCATCCACCCATCCACCCACCCATCCATCCATCCATCTATTCATCTACAGTGTCCATCCATCCAATCCATCCACCCATCCACCCATCCACCCACCCACCCATCCATCCATCCATCCATCCATCCATCCATAGTGTCCATCCATCCACCCACCCACCCACCCATCCATCCATCCATCCACCCACCCACCCACCCATCCATCCATCCATCTACAGTGTCCATCCATCCACCCATCCACCCACCCATCCATCCATCCATCTATTCATCTACAGTGTCCATCCATCCACCCCCCCACCCACCCATCCATCCACCAATCCACCCATCCACCCACCCATCCACCCACCCACCCATCCATCCATCCATCCATAGTGTCCATCCATCCACCCATCCATCCATCCATCCATCCATCTATTCATCTACAGTGTCCATCCATCCACCCACCCATCCACCCACCCATCCATCCATCCATCCATCCATCATCCATCTATTCATCTACAGTGTCCATCCATCCACCCACCCATCCACCCATCCACCCACCCACCCATCCATCCACCCATCCACCCATCCATCCATCCACCCACCCACCCATCCATCCATCCACCCACCCATCCATCCATCCATCCATCCATCCATCCATCAATCCATCTACAGTGTCCATCCATCCACCCATCCACCCACCCATCCATCCATCCATCCATCCATCCATCTATTCATCTACAGTGTCCATCCATCCACCCACCCATCCACCCATCCACCCACCCACCCATCCACCCATCCACCCATCCATCCACCCATCCACCCACCCACCCATCCACCCATCCACCCATCCATCCACCCATCCACCCATCCACCCACCCATCCACCCATCCATCCACCCATCCACCCATCCACCCACCCATCCATCCATCCACCCATCCATCCATCCATCCACCCATCCATCCATCCATCCATCCATCCATCCATCCATCCATCTATTCATCTACAGTATCCATCCATCCATCCATCCACCCATCCATCCATCTATTCATCTACAGTATCCATCCATCCATCCATCCATCCATCCATCCATCCATCCATCCATCCATCCATCTATCTCTTTCGTCAAGCCAAAATTGAAAGTTTGACTTAAATTTATCTGAATCTCAATTCAGTTTAATTCTGCGTCCTTACATTCAAATTCAAATGCAATTCTGCTTTCCGTTTGCTACCTCAGTTTAAATTTCTAACGCAATCAGGTCCTGGTTTGTGAGCAGTATATCAGTGAGGCATGGGCTTGAAAAGATCATCTATTATTGATAGTGAAAGAGTAACAGTCACGAAGAGAAGCGAAGCTGAGCTACACAGCGGTCTGAATAAACTCCCATGATGCCACCTGAGACAAACCATTAAAAACATCTGTGTAGCTCTGGCGTGTAATTACAGCAGGAGCTGTTGTTTGGAAATCACAATCACTGACAGCATGTTTCAGTAATGAATGTCCACAAGCAAACAGCACATACAGCAGACGCAGATGCTCAAAGAAATTAAACAACACCTGTCACCTTGAATACAGCAAAACCTGGGACTTTTCGAGTGAAAACGTTGGCAGAAACAACCTCAGAATAACCTGGTAAGCCTCAGGGCCACGTCTGGGCCACGTTCTGATCCCGCAGCTGAAGTAGACATGCTTATGAATCATACAATATAGAACAGAATGGGACAAATACTGGGTTTAATAACGCTGGATTGTTCTTGGTTTATGAGCGTCGCTCCTGTGAATATGTGAGCTGACAGGGTTTTGATTTTGCACTTTCATTGAAAACTTTGGAGCCGTTACTTTTTTTGAAAGGAAATAAATCTCCTTTGCTCACCAAGGTTGAATTATTTTGATCACAAATACAACAAAAACTGTAATATTGTGAAATACTATCGCTATTTACAATAACTGTTGGGTTATTCCATGTCAAATCAACTACATTTCAAAACCTGGTTTAAACATTTGATTTTATTTGATTTTTTTATTTTCTTAAGACTAATCTAACTTGTAATTAAAGCCGAAATATGAAATGCAAAGGATGAGTATTTACTGAGTAATACATTATTTTCCCCTGAGATCCAGAGCCTTCAGAAAGATGGCAGCATTGCAAGATTGCATGATCGTAACATAAGATGTGTTGAATACAATTAAAATATCCTTTTAGATTTTAGTTCTTAAACCTTTTCTTTTGGTATCTTCATTTATAAGCATTTATAGCACTGCGTGGTTTAGATCCAGAGATACTGAGACCTCAATGTAGCTCCAAGAGCAAATTGTTAAATTATATGCATTTTAAGTGGTCAAAAACCAAATGTGGGTCACTTTGCATATGGCAGATATTATAGTATTTAAAGATAAATATATGAAGAACAAATAATATTGAAACTAAAAATGTATCTTGTTTCCCTCTATTAAAACAATTGCACAGAACATACCTGTCTGAGCGACGAAAAGAGTCTTTTTCCAAAGTTTGCATGTCTATAACTAGTGAAGTCTTGAAGATATCTCAATATGATTTGGTATTCAGGTTCTTAACAAACATTTCTTTTAGTATGTTAATTTTTAAGTCTCAGTATTTTCCAGTTCCTGAGATACAGGGATCAGAAAAAATAAGAAAAAATGAAATTGAAACTAGGAATAAAGCTTGCTTCCCTCTATCAAGAATCCCATTGAACATCACCTGTCTGAGTGGTCAGAAATACTCTGGAATGGCCAACTTTTGGATGATCTCCCTGATTAAATAAGGATTGTTCCTCAAACCAATTTTCACAAAGCAAATATGACATTCCTGACAGCCCTCTTCTATAGTTTCAGGAATCACAGACTTTTCCCAACAATATCATTGTGCTCATTTGGCAAAAACTGAACACAATCTCACACAAATGCATTGGAAAGACATGAAAACCTTGAGTATTTTAGACTGAATACTGAGTATGCAGTGATTAACATGTGAAACATTGCTGTCACATGACTTCATTACAGTGCATCGCATGTTCAATTCTGCAGATACTCTGCTGCCAGACGGACCGGCGATGATTTGGCTGACAGACGGATGGACAGATGGAGTCAGACGAGAGATATGAACACAAATGAATGAAACACCTGCTCGTCTCACAACTCTGAGCCGAAAGAGAGATGCATCAGACCTGCAGCTGTTTGAGATTCTAGAAGAGTCTGAGTGTGTGTGTGTGTGTGTGTGTGTGTGTGTGCTTCACAGAAACTAATGATAATGAGAAAGAGAGAGATAATTAGAAAGAGGAAGGCTGTAATGAATGTGTTTGCCAGTGTTAAACCTTCACACACCTCTTAATATTTAACCGAGCCTCCCTCGTGAATGAGTTGTGATTGCTGATAAACGATCCGGTCGGTTTGTGAGTTTCAGTTCGCTCTAAATCACGTCTGTGAAGTTTTTATCCATCCGGATGATCACAGCAGGCCTTTAAAGTCAACATTAACTCCAGATTGGCTCTATTTGCTTTCTTAATACACGATTAAAAACATGAAACATTTCTTATTGCATATTATTCCAAAGAATACAAGGACAGTCTGCTTTAAAACTTGTTTAATAATACAATACTCTAATAAGCAAAACGATATTATATAAACAATTGTGTAAAGTTACTATTTTTAATATTACAGTATTTTAATTTATTAAAAAAAATATATATATTTTTTTTGATTATTGATATTTACATATAGTTAAATATATAATAATTACTATAGATTTCCAAGAAAACTAAATAATTAACATCTTTAGTGAAACAAAACATGGAGAGACTCGAAGAAATGTATAATAATAATAATTTATTAAATTATTTTATATTTTTTATTTTCTAGGACTACATCAATATATTCAGTTATTAATATATAATGACTTATTAAAAAATATTAAATTAAATAATACATAAAAAAAGAAATTTTACACCATTTTTGTGTATATACTGTATTTGTGCTTATTGAAAATATTGTATCCTCAGCTTATTAATATACTAACAAGATACATAAAGTAATTTTTATTTTATCTTTACTTTTACAATATCTAATTTTATATTCTAGGAATATAGGAGTTTATTTAATACATTCACATGGGAAACAGAGCTATCAGTGATTTAATAAATAATATTTTATTTTTAATTAAAATCGTTAAAACTACTGAACTTTCCTTTTTGGCACCAATTAAGATTATTTGATCTATGATTTATCAATAATTTAATATATGAAAAATTAAGTATTAAAGCTTTCTGGTATCTATTTAGGAGAAAGAACGTCAGGTTTGGATTGACATTAAAGTGAGTAAATGAGTTTTAATTGTTCCTAAACTGTTCTTTCTCTAGTTTTAGCTTTCATCCAAACTTTTAAACAACTGAATTTAATACCAGCGTATTTGCTCAATTAATTTAAATAAACATATGCATTTTGTTAATAGACGGCTCATTCAGTCCGTGTTAGGATTGTCTTTAAGAGCGACTCGACTAATCCGCCGAAGCGCTGCTTGTCTTAAAAACTTTAGTGCTATCTACGTTTTTGGGGAATGGTGTGGGTGGTTTAATCTGGATGAAATATATCCAGCACGCGGCGATGGGGAAGATGGATGAGGATCTCAGGGCTCAATAAATCTCTGCTCGGAGAGCCTTACTCCATCTGCAGGAGAGACATGCTCCAGAGAGTTTATCATCATTATTATTCACCACAAAGCCCTCACGTCTGATTCTGGAGCCCTGCTCCAACTCAAGAAGACTTAACCAGGACAACACAACGACACACAGCAGATAATAAACACACCTGATCATTAGAGAAACCTACTGCATTCATAGCATCCTCCTCATATGTTCATCATAAACATCTGTTACGCCCTACATAGTCAGCAACTCCATGTGTCACACATAGTGCTGTTCACACACTCTTAGAAAAAAGGGTTCATTGGGGTTCTATATAGAACCATAGGGTTCTTTACTCAACTCCAAAGAACCTTTTATGCTAAAAAGGTTCTATAATGACAAGAAAGAACCCTTTTGGCACAAAGGTTCTTTAGGCTATTATTCATTCATATATTACATTATTCTGCAACACTTTGTATTTGTAATTAAATTATTGTTTGTAGTAACTCAATATCACATTTGAATCATGTTGATTTTTGGAGAAAAACTAAAATTGCACTTTTTGTGTGATATTGATTAACTACATAAAATTATATAAATATATACATTTTCTAACCCCCATATCTTGAATTTGTGATCATTCACACACATTCATAAATGCATTTGAATACACCGAATAATGCAGTGAAAGAACAAACTCAAAATGCACACACGCACTAGTATGACTTCATCATGTAACTTTACATTAGCCTAGATGCTGCACTTTTTAGCCACGATTTGTTTAGTTTTTGAATATACCTGATACTGTTAAAAGGCACATCATTAAAACAATAAATATGAGTTCACATATCACACCTAAACACGCGTGGAAAACGTAATTAGAACTAGGTACTAAATTAGTTAAAAATGCCTATCCATATACAGATATGATTCGCCAACCCCAAACTGACTCAAATGATTCGAGAACCAGCTCCGAACTCCCAAAATGACTCAAATGATTCACGCTCCGAACTCTCGAAATGATTCAAATGATCCGCGAAGCCGCTACGAACTCCGAATTTAATTGGTATTCATAAATGTTTTTATAATTTATATGAGATTTATACCTATTCATAGGTTATAATTTAATTTATAATTTATATTTAAAATATTTTTACAATGTTTTTTTCATTCTATGAAAGATTTCAATGCAATAAAGAGCATTTATCAAATTATTATTATTATTATTATGACTAATAATAATAAAACATGCCCGATCCTACAGAAACAAAAAAATCATTTGTAGTATACTTTATTGTGGATAAAAAAATATTTTAATGTTATGAATAAAGTTACCAAGACACAAGAAATTACATTATACTCCCTAATTAATAAACAGCATGTGTGCCTCAATATGGCTTTATTAGTACATTTTTGTATATTATATGCCAATCTACAAATTCAGCTCTATATGGAGTATCCTGTGGATGTAAATGTTTCATTAGGGATGTTTTGGACTGCTTGTTACTTGCTCACAAACCTGAAACACAGAAACATTAAAATATAGACCTACGCATCTTAGATGTGTGTGCTTCCTGAACGAGTCTTTAGAGAAGAGGCCTTCAAAGAGAACGCAAATGAAAGGAGGATGTGAAGAGCTCTCGCTTTGATTAAATAATCAGAAAGGTGTTTTGCACTCATCTTCACACTCACCTCAACCCATCGCATGTAGTCTTTCTTTCTCTCTTCTCTAATCTGCAGAACTGAGAAGCTCTTCACACAGAAACCCCTTCAGCCCGTTTCCTATGTGAGCAATGGTGAGACTGGCAATGAAAATGACAGTGAGAGATTCCAATTCAATTCCTCATGCATTTTAACGGTGAAACGTCTTTCACAGGTGTTTAAAGAGGTGGTAGGATTCTTGCTGTTCAATACTAGACATGCTTCAAAATCAGTCTGGCGTTGATGTTTGCAGCCCCCGAGTGACTTCAGCACACAGAACAGGCTTTCTGTCCTTTTCAATATTAAACCTCGATGCCAGCAACACTGAGAAGCAATTCAAGAAACATGAATGCTCCAACCCTTTTGAAAATCACAGAAAACCACAAAAGGACAGTGAATGTTCTCACATTTTTTCAAATACATTAATAGAATGTTCTTTCAAAGTTATTTGATCTTCAATAATATAATCAAAACATTAGCACAACATTTTTAATTACATCGTTCATGGAACATTTCAGTCGGACAGTTTCAGATTTGAATGTTACTTGTTTCAGAATGTTCAGAGAGATTCAAAAGTAACATTGCCATAAACGGAATGTTCTCTTAAATGTTAAAAGACATTTTAAAAACTGGACATTTGGAATGTTTAGAGAACAATCTGAATTCATGTTTTTATAATGGGAACGATAAAAAAGCTAGCTTTGTTAGCTAGGATCAGACCACAAGTACACTGAAAAAAAGAAAAGAAAACCTTAACAATTTTCTTTGCTAGTAAATTTCACAAATAACTACAAACAAAGTGCAAGTAACAGATTGAATTAGACGTGAAATTTTGAAGGAGAAGGTCTGAAATAGTATTTTCTTGTAAAATGCACTTGATCTTGATTTTATGATAAAAAAATTTCAGTTTAAAAACCTAATTTGAATTTAAGATTAAAGGAGTAATAATTCACCCCACAGTCTGCTCTTCACACAAAGCTACTCCATGACTTGAAAATTGGTCACATAATGTCATATTTAGAATAAATGTTAATGCTAAGAAAAAAAAGAAAAGAAAAGAAAAAAAAGGATGTAAAGTGGAGTAAATTTTACAAAGTTACTTGAGTCTTTCTACTTTAAAACTTCATGTTGAATTCAGTGTTACTCACCATTTCTTTGTAATTATACTTGAAATTTATTAGCAATATATTTTCAGCAATGCAAAGACGAAAAAGCAGCATGATTATTGACTAAACATTGTGTAAAAGAAAGCAAGCAACAATTCCTGAAATAATATTATAGGATTTACATTGCAACAGTTTATTACCAATTAACACAAATGCTGGTGACTTTTCCCTACTTTTCCACAGGACAGTGAAACAACTGCAAACTCAACAAGGCATCTTTGTTTCTGAAGTGAAGTGAAAGTGAAGTGAAAGTGAAGTGACATTCAGCCAAGTATGGTGACCCATACTCAGAATTTGTGCTCTGCATTTAACCCATCCGAAATGCACACACACAGAGCAGTGAACACACACACACACTGTGAGCACACACCCGGAGCAGTGGGCATCCATTTATGCTGCGGCGCCCGGGGAGCAGTTGGGGGTTCGATGCCTTGCTCAAGGGCACCTAAGTCGTGGTATTGAAGGTGGAGAGAGAACTGTTCATGCACTCCCCCCACCCACAATTCCGTCCGGCCCGAGACTAGAACTCACAACCCTTCGATTAGGAGTCCAACCCTCTAACCATTAGGCCACGACTTCCCATGTACATATAAATCTGCATATCAGCAAGTCATGATCTGTGTTCTGTGTCTGGGAGGCAGAAAAGTTTCTGGCATAGAAATTGAGTTTGACAGAGATGATATGAGTCTGAGATGACATGCCGTTTCTCCGTGTGCATCAATATCTCTTGATGGCAGAACTAGAATAGCAAAACCCTCACAAACAGACAACAACAACAAGCTTTCTGCTCAAAACAATAGAAATCCTGACACAGCCCATTCCTTAGTTTCCATCTTCTAGGATGGGATTTTAACGTCTGCAGCCGGAATACATGCTACATGCATTTGGAAATTTGTTTTTAAATTGGGATGTGATTTTGTCACTTAAAATATGTACTTGATTGATAAAAATTCTATGCCATTTCAGTAAAATGCAGACTAAAATCAAGAAATTCATGATATATTAAGTGAAGACTAAAATAGGTTAAATAGGTTTTGCATATTAAATACTAAAGCAAAAACACAGCGATTAACTGATACAACTTTCTCTAATGAATACTTTAAAAGTGTACTCCAAAGTAATCCAATTAGTACCCAAATGTGAAGTGATTTCATTAATGAAGCAAACAGCGTGAAATCAGACTGTAATGATCAGCGTGATTGTTTTCTTCAGGTGGAAGGAGATGTCAGACACACCGGAGGATTTCATGTCGAGTAGCAGTACAAAATAACTCAATTTACTGCTCCATTAGTCCAATTAGGTTCAACACATCAACAATGAGAGCGAAGTATTAAAGAATTATTATCATGATTACTTCCTGTAGCTGTAATGACATTGCTCACATGTTGCGTAATTATAGAACTTAAACTCCATCATGCTTTTTTAATCGTTTCAGTGTTTGCATCATGACATTTATTCTGTGTTTGTCATTGAATCATCTATTCACTTGATTTGTTCATGAGACACTGAATGGTTCTTTGAACAGAAATACACTAAAGCATTTGGAAACAAAATTAGTGACACTTAATGAGTGAGTGACTGTGCAGTCAAGAAAACTCTTAGCAGATGAATGAAGGATTCATATTTCGGATTCCTTCATAACTAAACAAGTGAATGTTTATGAGTGAGTCACTGAATGGATTCGCTCAATAATGCCAGTTCTCTTAATGGGTGAGTCATTGATAATTCACCCAAATTATTCAAGCTCGGATTCATTTGGGAAAAAAACAAAAGACAAGTGTCTGTCTTCATAAATGTGTCACTGATTCACTCAGCTGACATTAGTTTAAAATGCAACAAAATTAGTGATTTTTTTTTTTAGTATGAGTGATTCATTTAATTGTTCTTTCGCTTGTTCATTCAAAAGCATTGATTCATTAGTGACTGAACTAATCAGAAGAATGAATATTTGATGACTCACTCAAAGTCAAACGTTGATTCATCGAGTGATGATATATGAGCTACAGGTTATATATCTATATTCTCTGTGTGTTCATTTGCATGTGTTGAAATTAATTTTTTTAAGCATTTAAATGCATTAAGAACTCCTTCAGTGTGTTCACCACAGATACTGACAGTAATACAGACAAAAATGCTCTCAGTGCTGCATTAAGGACTGGAGATGATGATTATTTTAAAGAATAAACACACACACAACAGGAAGTAGAATCAGGAGGCAGAGAAAGGAGCACAGAAGGTCCATCACAGTGTGGAAGGATCATCAAAGTGTCTGTAAAGAAAGCTTGCATTTCAAAAGACTCCTTTACTGCACCAAAGACTGAAGATTTACATCTGGAAAATGCATTAAGACAGAAACCTTAGTTGCATTAAGAACATAGCTATAAATAATCAATCAAGCCTGGAAAATAAATATAAATTATGATTATGACTATGATGTGATATGATATAAGATATGATATATGATATTTGTACAATTCTGTTTGGTATCTTCAGTGGTGCTGATAGTAACACCGGAAGTGCAGGGCTTATTTATATTCATACTTTCTTTCCAGAGCTCAGCAGTGTCTGGGTTTAATCTCCGGTGTTGTCATGCACTGTGTGCCATTTTCCAAAATAAACAAAGATAAGCGATGCTCTGCAGTTGACACTTGTTGATGAGGAGATACAGGGTGTCAGCGCAGTGTGTGTTTGTGTGTGAGAGTCTCTGTAGTTCAGCACACACACACACACACACACACACACACACACACACACACACTAAACTGAGACTCCAGCAGTGAAACATGCAGACTATCATGATATGCTAATTTGTGTAAACTTTTTTGATGTCTGTCCTAGTCTCCAGTTGTGTAGTAAACTGCACGTTCATTCAAAACAATCTGTGGTTGGTTGCTTCACTTGTCAGTCCTAAGGTCTCTTTCTATAGAAGTGGGTGATGAATTATAATATTTCGGAAGCTGTTTTTGCCATAGAAAACCTTTAGAAAGAAAAAAGATAATTACTACTTTTTAGTTTCACAATTCACAAAATAAACTTTGTTTCTTGCGATTCTGAAAAAAAGACACACAGTGTTTTTGTGTCTGACATGAAAAATAATACAAAAGTGAATTCTGACCATCTTTTTTTTTTAAATGAAGGTTGTGAGTTCATATTTTGCAATTCTGGGTTAATATCTCATAATTATAAATTCCTATCTCATAATTCTGAGTTTATTTCTTGCAATTCTTAGATATCTCAATTTTAAGTGTATTTCTCAGTTCATATCTCATAATTCACTTTATATCTTGCAATTCTGAGTTTATGTCTCACAATTCTGACTTTCAGATTTGTTAGTCTATCTCACAATTCTAATATATATATATATATATATATATATATATATATATATTTTTTTTTTTTTTTTTTTCTAAATCTCTAGGTTGAAAACATGTAAAAGCCTGTCAACCAGCTGCTAACCAGGGACTAGAAATGTGAAAACTGTGAGATTAATCCTTCAATAGTTAGCACCCATTTACCAGCCTCTCAGCAAATCACTACTATTGGATGAATGTCACCTAATTAATATTCATGGGGAGTATTGATAAGCTTCATAATGCCCACACACTCACTTCAGAGTACACATGCAAACTAACCACACACACAAGTGCCAACGGAGCAAAAGCTAAATTGCTGCCTTTAAACACACACACACACACACACACAGAGAAAGTTGACAGGATTAGACAAGTGTATAATCCCACAGGATTCGGATGCTCTCCTTTTGCAAATGAATAAATAAATGGATTGTGCAGCACCAGCACACGGCTGGTGGCAGTTTTCCATTTCCATTTCCTCCTGCAGACCATAAATGAATCTCACGTCGTCCTGCTGCCAACAAATAAAGCATTTCACAAACCACTAATGCTCTACAAATTACACCTGATGCTTCACCAGCTCACATTTGGGGTTTGGTTTTGTGACACCGACCATCTGACTGTACACGATCTTCCTGGCAAATACATAATACAATTATTTATGCATGCATAAAGACATGACACAGGAATATTGTCATATATTTGTGCATTTGAATTAATAGAGCAACATTTTTGTCAGCTGTACTATTAGAAGAATCGTTCAGTCAAAAAGCTTTTTGATGCATATCTAGGAACTTCAAATTCAAAAGCAGCGTGAACAACATTGGACTGAGAACAAAGCCTTGAGGGACACCTGTGCTTAATGTTATTGTGCCTTATGTTCTGCCACCCATGCGCACTGACCCAACCCAAAAACCCAACTTTTGGGTTAAAAATGTAACCTGACAGCTGTGTTACTTCATATTAACCTTAAACTTTGGTTGAAACAAACTGTCATTTTTTGAGAGTATACTGTAAATGCTGAAATAGGTTGTGGATTTGTATAATTAAGTATATTTCAGGCAGCACTTTTATTTTATTTCTTAAAGTAATTCTGAATGTTTTTGGTTTTAGTTAATAACCCTTTTCAGGCTGTAGCTTTAAATCTCTGTACAGCTTTTATTATGAGCCCCTTTATGAAGCTTTTCTGAGAGATTTATTGCACAGGGCATCAAAGTCCTGACAGATCCCATAATTGCCACAGAGCTCTGATGGCCACGTCTGAATAAAATGGCCCATTTTGTCTTTAAACGTGCATGGTGTGGAATGAAAGGCCGTTTTGGTGCTCTCTGGGGCCGATGAGCGCCTGATCGTTCCTCCTGAACGAACCTCATCCATCAAATCTGTTCAGTCTGTCAGACGGTTCTCCAGTGTTCCAAACCATTTCCTCTGAACGCCCCGTTTTTACCAAACTCTCCCACGTCTGCTCTCCGACGGGGACGGTGCGATTGACAGAGTGTCATGTGAGAGAGAAAAAGACTATTAAACTAATTTTTTTTTGCCTGTTCCTTTCAAAAGGTCATCTGATTACACAACAAGTTTAACTTTGTACTTTCTCAACATGCAGAAGCTCTGACAGCGAGATACGTGTGAGTTTTCACTCTGAATAAATAATTACTGAGTATCACACAGATATACATAAAAAAAATCTTTCTGTACAAAAAACTTTCTGTTTACTTGTTTTAATAGATTACATTGAATGTAATTTAAACAAAATGGTTCAAATGGTGTGTCTATTTATATTTTATTTATATGTAATTGGATTGTATTTGTATTTGTATTTGTGTGTGTGTGTGAGTGTGAATGTGTTAAAAGTACTACACGTGTATCATCAGTGGTGGACAGTAACGGAGTAGCTTTACTTCGTTACTGTACTTAAGTACATTTTTCAAGTATCTGTACTTTACTGGAGTAGTTTTATTTTGAGTAACTTTTACTTCACTACATTCCAAAGCATAATTTCGTACTTTTAACTTCACTACATTTCATAAAACATATCGTTACTCCCTATAATATATCACGTGCTCCGACACGCAGAAGCGGTGTCTGATTCATCATGAATGAACTGAGTCTTTTCAAAATAAACTTTAATCGGATCGCGAATCGCACTAAACGATTCGTTTACGAATTAGAATGATCCGATTGCAGCTGTTCTGGAGTCGACCACTCACTGATTCAAATGAACCGTTTAGTGCGAGTCTCCTGAAGTAAGAACCGGGAGATCTTGTGAGCGCGCGTGCGTCTGATGTTGCTAAGTTATTAATGTCGAAATTTAGGATTAATTATTGTAACTAAAAATCATATTTAGGTCAAAATTGTCAGTTGTTTGGGAACTAAATCCGCTGTAAAGAGTGATGTTTAAGCCCACTGAAATGCTGACATGCAGACACATCAATCAGCGTCTCTGTGTTTTAGGTTAAAAAATAAAATAAAATAACCTTAAACTAACACAGATTAAATAAAATAACTCATGCATGTCCAAATTCCCCGCTACCATAATATTAACAGTTTTATTCAAATGCTACCATGACATCTGTTTTTATATTGTGTATTAACAGTAACGTTATACATATGCATATTGTTTGGATTAACTAGACAACGTTAGACAGACATGTTTATTCATAACAGTACTGAAAATAAGTAAATATTGTAGCTGATGCTAAATGTCTAGCTAACAAGCTTGCTGGTGCTAACTTGAGGTAATTTTTATAAATAATGTCCAAATATTTTTATTCAACCACCTATATATATATGTATATAGATTACATCTAGCGACAAAAGAAAGGATGTGATGTTCAGAACATGGTAACTAGTAATTATCAAAGAGGGGAAGAGATGCACCCCGTTTGGCCAGGGGTTTTTTTACACCACAGACGAGGTTTGAGAAGGAAAAAAATCATTATGAAAATATAATTATATTTTCCTTAAAATGTTCTTCCTAACTTCAGGCCTTATTATCATGTCATATATAACTGTGATGTTCTGTAAAACCACAAACTTTAAAACACTTTCACAGATCACAGATTCCAAAATAATAGTTGGTAGCACAACTATTAATAGTTCTAATAATAAATCATCATATTTTCATGATTTCTAAAGATCATGTGACACTGAAGACTGGAGGAATGATGCTGAAAATACAGCGCACATCACAGAAATAGATTATATTTTAAAGGATATTAAAATAGAAACCATTATTTTATATATTTTATTTTGATAATTTAGAATTATTACTGAAATACAACCTTTTTTTGTTTCAAACAGTTCAATGAACAATAATAAATGAAGTACCTGGAGCTGACAATGAAGTAAATGTATAATAATTAGCAAAGATGATTAATTTAGCGCTGTAAACGCGCGTGTGAGGGGCGGAGACGCGCCGCGGAGCGTCAGACGCGCGTGAGGACCAAACACAGCAGAACGGTAGGAAACTTCACTCCTATTATTACTTCTCTTTTACTATAGCGATTTATTTTTAGACACGTGATCTGAGTCTTTCATAGATTTGTAGAGTTATTAGAGAAATTGAGTTATTTATTTTTTTTTACATTCTTTGGTCGAAGTTTTCAGATCGGTAATTCGGAGCATGTTCGCGACTCGGTTGATTCAGATCGGCACTTCGGAGCCTGTTCGCGACTCGGTTGATTCAGATCGGCACTTCGGAGCCTGTTCGCGACTCGGTTGATTCAGATCGGGACTTCGGAGCATGTTCGCGACTCGGTTGATTCAGATCGGGACATCGGAGCATGTTTGAGATTTTTTTAAATTCAGACATCGAAGCAGGAAGTGTTTGTCAAACAGCTAATTGGTGATAAATGAATATTTGGACTTGAGGATTTTTTTTACTTGTCGATTCAGCATGAACATGGACCCACACACAAAGGTGGACACACTCTAGACTTAATCATCAGTAAAGCTCTAAAATTTTAATCCATTGTTATTAAGGACGTTAATAAAGGACGTTATTCAACCACCTATATATATATATATATATATATATATATATATATATATATATATATATAAAACATCTGGGGAGAAAAGAAAGGATGTGATGTTCAGAACATGGTAACTACAGTAATTATCAAAGAGGGGAAGAGATGCACCTCGTTTGGCCAGTGGTGTTTTTACACCCCAGACAAGGTTTGAGAAGGAAAAAATCATTATGAAAATATAATTATATTTTCCTTAAAATCTTCAGGCCTTATTATCATGTCATGTATAACTGTGGTGTTCTGTAAAACAACAAACTTTAAAATACTTTGTTCTTACTGGTGAAGATCAGATGGTCATCTCTGTTTTCTCTCAGGTACATCACAGTGTAAGCTTCACAGTGAACATTACTCTCATCAGCGTAGTCCATATCAACAACAAAAATATATCTTGACTCCATATAGTGGTTATTTTGGAAAAAATCCCAGGTATTTAAAAAAAAAACAAATGTGCTAATATAAAATTAAATTAGCCTATATAAAATTGCAAACATCTATCTTTCAGTACTTTTTTACTTAAGTACATAAAATATTTAGTACTTTTGTACTTTCACTTGAGTAAAATTGAAAAAGGAGTACTTTTACTTTTACTGGAGTAATATTTTATTATACGTATCTGTACTTTTACTCAAGTACTTGATTTGTGTACTTCGTCATGAACTAGAAATACATTTCTGTATGTTAAGAAAAGTACGGCGTTAGCAAACATGGCACAGTTGAGGTTCGACTCCCAGTGGACACATGAACTGATGAAATGCAAACTTTGAATGCAATGCAAGTTGCTTTAGATAAAAGTGTCTGCCAAATGCATAAATGTTGAATAATTCACATTTACAGTTCCTCTGGTTAAATACATAGCCCCGCTGCTGTAACTGTGTGTTTATATTTTTCCTCTCACAGGTTTGTGACTCTTTGTTCCAGTGCCTTCATCTAACTGAAAGCCAAATGTTATCTTCAAAAATGGCACCCCATCAGCAAAGACGTCAGCACACAGGTCACGTATTTCTGGGAATGCTAACAGATAGACATCTCCAGCTATTATAGATGCCCTTGGTCAGTAGCGATTGGCTAGCTTTGGTTGTAAACACACTGAGAGTTAAAACCATAAAAGAGCTGAATACAGCTGGTTTCACTAGAAGATGAATGCCATGCATAACAACTACATCACCAGCACTTGTCCACACCACTTCAGATAGTAAAAACACACCTGCTGGCCGACTTTCCATAAAAAGTGCAATGTAAATAGTTACTTTTGACAGGTTTACTCGTATAAAAGCGGTTTTGGTTTTGCATGTCGATGGGAAGCTGTTGTAACGCTGTCTGCTGAGCATTTGTCTGGGAATCTCTTCTGCAAAGTCCAACAGATTTACAGTAACTGAAGGACAAGATTGAGCCAAAAACAGCAGGACCCCTCAAACAGTCAAAGATCAAGGAGTTAGAAGGAAGGAGAGACATCATTCACGACATGATAAAATATCAGAATCCAGGTCTGATGTTATTCTGGCTGGATCCGGTGAAGCAAAATTGTCTTTTTATCTTGTATCAGAAATAAATTAAATAAATGTAAGTAGCACATTGTAAACATCTTTCTTTTTTTTATTTATTTTGTTTAGCCAAAAATCATCATATAATCAGATAAAAAAATAATTGCATAGTACTGCATATGTAAAAAAAAAAAAAAAAAAAATTCTGAGCAAAAATATTTTAAATATATGCTAAGAATATGCTGTAAACAACAATGTTTAATAAAATATATTTTTGACATTTAGAATTTATATACCAATATATATTCACAATATTGCAGGGGCAATATTCAGTGTTATTTTAGCATCACCAAAATACTACTATAGATTTATAATAGATTTTTGTGTTTTCTACTTTCATGTTCATTTTAAAGTTTACATAATTTTTTGTTTTTATAATTTTTATTTTTTTATTATTATGTCTCTATGGTTTTTATTTCTGTTTTAGTTTAGTTATTTAAGCACATCAAGTTAATGAAAATGACAAATGTTGCATTGGAAACATAAAACATGTTAAAGTGGGTTTTTTTTCAGTCAGCAAGATTCGAAAATTCCAATTCGACTATGAAAACCCTCAGTCAGAGACACCCCTACTAAACACATGTGAATGCATAGTTTGATGCAGCCATCATCTTTTCAAGGTTCATTACCTGCGCGTCTTTTCCACAGGCGTTCAAACGCTCAGGCGTCATCGCATCTAAACGCTTAGGCGCGGGAAAAAGGCTTCGACAAACCGAATGTAGCATTGAAGAGATCAAAGACAGCGTTCCGACGCTTTAGGTCTGCGAGTGAGGATCAAAGAGTCGAGCCGAGGGCCGCTTCTGACCACAGAACCCATAAAAACATTCAACATGATCGATGCTGAATATAAACTTCACTGTTTCAACTGAACCACGTCACGTCATTTCCCGCCTTTACTTTGTTGTGTAGATAACACACTGGGGGATATATTCTCTCCCAAATCTTGAGATTTTATAAATTACAGTTCTGAGTTTATACCTCATATTTTTTTCTCAGAAACGAGTTTATACAATATCTTACAATTCTCAATGTCATGCGATTTAGTTTATTACAAAAAAAATCTATTTTCACATAATTGCAAGACAAAATGCACAAACCGTAAAATATAAAATCTGAATCGCAAGAATAAAAAGTCAATGCAAAAACATCAACTGCTTCATTAATGCCAGACTCAAAGCCTGTCTGATATTTGACGTTATGGGAAATTCCACTCAACTTTAATCAGATTCCTTGACTTGAAACATTATGATTAAACGATGACATTCTGTGAGTACTAAACTAAATGTGTGTTTAATATCCAAAACTGTAGTTTGACAGAAGAAGACGAAGTACTCACGATGCTATTTCTGTTCCTAACCGTATAAACCACCATTCAGTTTCCTTATATGGGCAACAGAATCCAGGAGCGTGATGTTTTATTTCCTGTTTCACAGAAGAAAGGAATATAATGTTTAGAATCAATGATGACAGAATGATTATTTCTGTTCTTGTAAAAGCAGGATACAGAACTTAAAAGGTCAAGATTGAACATCTTCATCTTAAGTAACTCCTTTCTGATAAACTTCACAACTCGAACAGAAACTCACATCAGGGACTTTTGCTTTTCAGCTTTTTTTTGGCAAAAATACACTGCAATTCAATGCATTTCAGGCCTGATTTTCTGTCAATCCATTGATTTTTTAATTTTTTTTATTGAGGCAGTATTGATTTAGAAATCCAAAACACTGCTCAGAAACAGATGAATATCTCGACAATAGAAAGCCAAGTTTCAGTTGAAGTGGATTATTATTATATTATTATTATGACTCTATATAGAATATACTTTATTCTTAAACCAGGGACATTCTGTATTATTTTGTGGCATAGTTAAAAACACCCTGCAGCATATTTTCTGAATTAATTTTCTGAAGTTTAGTTTTGCACTCTTTCTCACAAAATATGAAGCATTTCTTAGCATTTTTGCATTTTAAGGTTATGAAGCAGAAAAACTGCCTCACAGACACAATTCAGATTTCAACCTTTAATAACATTCTTAATTGTTAGCAAAAATAAATAAATGACAATTTATTGTCCTTGTAACTTTTTCTCAGGTATTTTAGTTAGACATTTTAGATGATTCAGATAACAAAAATAAATTTCCCATAATGTTTGCAAAATAATAAAATGGAATGTTACCATGTTTTCTCACTCACATAACCAGTAAAAAATGTTTTTCAAATATTTATATTTTTAACTTTCATGAAACATTCAGAAAGAACATTTTCATAAAAAATGTAATTCATTTTGGGTTGTGATGCTCCTAGAGCATCCATTTAATGGCTAACAAGTAAAAAGCTAAATTATATAGTCTACATATTTTCAGTTTATTATGCTATTAAAATTATCTTAAGTTGTCAACATAACAGAATTGATGATGATAATGATGTCTCCAGGTTTTCCTGGACAGACAGATACGAGAGCAGATCATGCTGCAGCTCCTTCTCTGTGAATAAACGTGTTTCTTCTTCTCTTAAAAACGTTTGACCCCTTTGGATCTGAATCTAATAAAGACTTCCTGTGTGCTGCAAACAGGAAGTAAACAGAGTGTAAATGCAAATACCAACACAAGCTTGACTTTTAATGCATATCTGTGTTCAGAAATAGTCAGATTGCAGTTTATAATGCAATGCAAGTAAATGTTGCATCTCAGTGTGAGCACTAGGAACTAGAAAAAACTAGTTTTTTTTTTCAAACAGCAACAGTTTAATGAGAATCTTGCCATGCAAATTAGTTAAAATAATGATGCATGCTTTATTGACAAACATTAGAATATCACTATTTTATTTTTTGCATTTTTGTTTATCATTATTTTTTTTTTTTACATTCAATTAATTTTATATGCATTATTAAATAACTGATTGACTGGAGTGTTGTGGATTATTGTGGATGTTTTTATCAGCTGTTTGGACTCTCATTCTGACGGTACCCATTCACATCCATTGCTGAGACACTGATGCATTGCCACATTTCTCCAAATCTGATGAAGAAACAAACTCAGATGACCTGAAAGTGAGGACATTTTCAAAATTATTATTTTTTTTTTTGGTGAACTTTTCTTTTAAAAATGAAAACTGCAGTGAAACGGGTCTGAAACATTCAGTAAACAATTACTCAGTGGAAACATGCACACAGGCTTCCTTCATATTTCATCTCAACACAGTTGGCTGGACAAGTGAATCATGCAAGACATGGAGGACGCTTTTGTACAGAGGGAATCATCATAATCATCATTCAGAAAAAGTGCATTTAACCATAAACTCATAAGTAAGCACCTTTTAAAAGACGCTCTGACTGATTTAACTCTTTATGCATTTGCTGAAATTTAAGGCAAAATACACGGACGTCTTGAACAATGCAAATGTCTGTCAGAAGCATCTGTGCAGGAAACCAAGACACTTAAAGCATCTGTCAGCGATTTGCAGAGCAGAGATGCTTCTGAGCCGCAGGGGAGAGTCTGAGATTTAACCAGACAAAAAGAGAACCGGAAAAGATTAGAAGAGAGACTAAACTTTAAAGACACTTTAGCTTTATTTTTCTACAAAACAGCAGAAGTCGACGGCTGCCTCCGAGACCTCTCGGGAAGCTCCCTCTGGTGAGCTCGGAAGTCATAAATAGGATGTGAAGAGCGCTCAAGTGAACTTAGTTGGAAACGGATGTGTTGGGTAATGCATAAATCTCTTGTAGTTTTTCCCTTAGGCCTGTTCTGCGTGTCAGAAGCACATGAGCATTTAGCAAAGTAGCGAATTCTGACTTTAAGTTGCATGAAATATCATTAGCATTGGAGAGAATTGTGGGAAATGTAGTTTGGTTGCACAAGTTTATTGGCTAATAATTTGGTGTCGAGGCCAAATTATTTAATTTTAGTCCCATCTGCCTCAGAATCTTCATGTTAATGCATGTTTTAAAGTAACAACATTTTTTATATGGTTTTTGTTTTAGTTAACTATGATAACCCTTATCAATAAATCTATTTCTAAAAGCAGCATAAATCATACTTATGTGGTGCAAACGGCACCTCTCTCTGACCATAGCGAATGACCCTTGGCTGCACTGCAGGGACAATGAACTGTGTTGCAACACAGTGGATAAAATTAGACGGTGCTGATGTGGTTATGAGACCCTAGAGAGGCAGAACACATCTCCAACAAGCCAGAGTTCAACAAGGATGCCACACAATCAGTGGTGGACAGTAACGGAGTAGCTTTACTTCGTTACTGTACTTAAGTACATTTTTCAAGTATCTGTACTTTACTGGAGTAGTTTTATTTTGAGTAACTTTTACTTTTACTTCACTACATTCCAAAGCATAATTTCGTACTTTTAACTTCACTACATTTCATAAAACATATCGTTACTCCCTATAATATATCACGTGCTCCGACACGCAGAAGCGGTGTCTGATTCATCATGAATGAACTGAGTCTTTTCAAAATAAACTTTAATCGGATCGCGAATCGCACCAAACGATTCGTTTATGAATTAGAATGATCCGATTGCAGCTGTTCTGGAGTCGACCACTCACTGATTCAAATGAACCGTTTATTGCGAGTCTACAGAACTAAGAACCGGGAGATCTTGTGAGCGCGCGTGCGTCTGATGTTGCTAAGTTATTAATGTCGAAATTTAGGATTAATTATTGTAACTGAAAATCATATTTAGGTCAAAATTGTCAGTTGTTTGGGAACTAAATCCGCTGTAAAGAGTGATCTGTTTAAGCCCAATGAAATGCTGACATGCAGACACATCAATCAGCGTCTCTGTGGTTAAAAAATAAAATAAAATAACCTTAAACTAACACAGATTAAATAAAACAGTACTGAAAATAAGTAAATATTGTAGCTGATGCTAAATGTCTAGCTAACAAGCTTGCTGGTGCTAACTTGAGGTAATTTTTATAAATAATGTCCAAATATTTTGTATAATTAGCAAAGATGATTAATTTAGCGCTGTAAACGCGCGTGTGAGGGGCGGAGACGCGCCGCGGAGCGTCAGACGCGCGTGAAGACCAAACACAGCAGAACGGTAGGAAACTTCACTCCTCTTATTACTTCTCTTTTACTATAGCGATTTATTTTTAGACATGTGATCTGAGTCTTTCATAGATTTGTAGAGTTATTAGAGAAATTGAGTTATTTTTTTTTTTTTTACATTCTTTGGTCGAAGTTTTCAGATCGGTAATTCGGAGCCTGTTTGCGACTCTGTTGATTCAGATCGGGACTTCGGAGCATGTTCGCGACTCGGTTGATTCAGATCGGCACTTCGGAGCCTGTTCGCGACTCGGTTGATTCAGATCGGGACTTCGGAGCATGTTCGCGACTCGGTTGATTCAGATCGGCACTTCGGAGCCTGTTCGCGACTCGGTTGATTCAGATCGGCACTTCGGAGCCTGTTCGCGACTCGGTTGATTCAGATCGGCACTTCGGAGCATGTTCGCGACTCGGTTGATTCAGATCGGCACTTCGGAGCCTGTTCGCGACTCGGTTGATTCAGATCGGCACTTCGGAGCCTGTTCGCGACTCGGTTGATTCAGATCGGCACTTCGGAGCATGTTCGCGACTCGGTTGATTCAGATCGGCACTTCGGAGCCTGTTCGCGACTCGGTTGATTCAGATCGGCACTTCGGAGCATGTTCGCGACTCGGTTGATTCAGATCGGCACTTCGGAGCATGTTCGCGACTCGGTTGATTCAGATCGGCACTTCGGAGCCTGTTCGCGACTCGGTTGATTCAGATCGGCACTTCGGAGCATGTTCGCGACTCGGTTGATTCAGATCGGCACTTCGGAGCATGTTCGCGACTCGGTTGATTCAGATCGGCACTTCGGAGCCTGTTCGCGACTCGGTTGATTCAGATCGGCACTTCGGAGCATGTTCGCGACTCGGTTGATTCAGATCGGCACTTCGGAGCCTGTTCGCGACTCGGTTGATTCAGATCGGCACTTCGGAGCATGTTCGCGACTCGGTTGATTCAGATCGGCACTTCGGAGCCTGTTCGCGACTCGGTTGATTCAGATCGGCACTTCGGAGCCTGTTCGCGACTCGGTTGATTCAGATCGGCACTTCGGAGCATGTTCGCGACTCGGTTGATTCAGATCGGCACTTCGGAGCCTGTTCGCGACTCGGTTGATTCAGATCGGGACATCGGAGCATGTTTGAGATTTTTTTAAATTCAGACATCGAAGCAGGAAGTGTTTGTCAAACAGTTAATTGGTGATAAATGAATATTTGGACTTGAGGCTTTTTTTTACTTGTCGATTCAGCATGTACATGGACCCACACACAAAGGTGGACACACTCTAGACTTATTCATCAGTAGAGCTCTAAAATTTTCATCCATTGTTATTAAGGACGTTAATAAAGGACGTTATTCAACCACCTATATATATATATATATATAACATCTGGGGAGAAAAGAAAGGATGTGATGTTCAGAACATGGTAACTAGTAATTATCAAAGAGGGGAAGAGATGCACCCCGTTTGGCCAGGGGTGTTTTTACACCCCAGACAAGGTTTGAGAAGGAAAAAATCATTATGAAAATATAATTATATTTTCCTTAAAATCTTCAGGCCTTATTATCATGTCATATATAACTGTGATGTTCTGTAAAACAACAAACTTTAAAATACTTTGTTCTTACTGGTGAAGATCAGATGGTCATCTCTGTTTTCTCTCAGGTACATCACAGTGTAAGCTTCACAGTGAACATTACTCTCATCAGTGTAGTCCATATCAACAACAAAAATATATCTTGACTCCATATAGTGGTTATTTTGGAAAAAATCCCAGGTATTTTGAGCAGTAGGATTATAAAAAAAAAAAAAAAACAAATGTGCTAATATAAAATTAAATTAGCCTATATAAAATTGCAAACATCTATCTTTCAGTACTTTTTTACTTAAGTACATAAAAAATTTAGTACTTTTGTACTTTCACTTGAGTAAAATTGAAAAAGGAGTACTTTTACTTTTACTGGAGTAATATTTTATTATACGTATCTGTACTTTTACTCAAGTACTTGATTTGTGTACTTCGTCCACCACTGCACACAATACTGACAGTAATCAGATCACAACCACAAATACTTATTCTCTCTCCTCCTCTCCAGGCAGACGTTTCTAAACGTATCCTTTCCAATCATCCTACTACCTGCCCGCTTGATCCTATCCCCACTCACCTCCTTTAGGCCAGTTCTTCTTCAGTTATCAACTCTTCACACTGGTACATTTCCCGCAGCATTCGGGCTCGATTCAGCAAGCAGGCTCTGATAACCTCATTGCTGAAGAAACCCTCTCTAAATCCAGCACTTCTAGAAAACTACAGACCGGTATCCCTTCTTCCATTCATTGCAAAGACACTTGAGCGAGCTGTGTACAACCAGCTTTCTATGTTCCTTGGACAGAACAACCTTCTGGACAGCAACCAATCTGGCTTCAAAAGTGGCCACTCGACTGAGACTGCTCTGCTCTCGGTTACTGAAGCCCTGCGACAAGCAAGAGCAGCTTCAAAATCCTCGGTACTCATCTTACTGGACCTGTCTGCTGCTTTTGACACTGTTAATCACCAGATTCTCCTGTCCACCCTCAGAAAGATGGGCATCTCTGGAACTGCTCTCCTGTGGGTTAAGTCCTACCTCTCTGACAGATCCTTCAGGGTGTCTTGGAGGGGTGATGTTTCTAAGTCACAACATCTTGCTACTGGGGTTCCTCAAGGCTCAGTACTTGGACCACTTCTCTTCTTCATCTACATGACATCTTTAAGATCTGTCATTCAGAAGCATGGCTTTTCTTATCAACATTATGCTAATGGCACTCAGCTCTACTTCATATTCCAGCCAGATGACCCGACAGCAGCTGCTCGTACTGCAGTCTGTCTGACAGACATTTCTAGCTGGATGAAGGATCATCAGTTTCAACTCAACCTTGCCAAGAACGGCTCATGGACTCATCCAACCCAGCACTTCATCACAACTTCTCTATACAGCAGGGTTCGTCAACCATTACTCCTTCGAGGACTGCCAGGAACCTAGGAGTTGTGATGGATCATCAATTAAGCTTCACTGACCACATTGCTACAACGACCCGGTCCTGCAGATTTGTCTTATACAACATTAGGAGGATTAGACCCTTCCTAACAGAGCAGACCACCCAACTTCTTGTCCAAGCTCTTGTTCTCTCCAGACTGGACTATTGTAATGCTCTCCTGGCTCTTCCTGCATGTACTGTCAAGCCTCTGCAGCTGATCCAGAATGCAGCAGCGAGGGTTGTCTTCAGTGAGCCGAAGTAAGCTTGTGTCACTCCTCTCTTCATCAGTTTGCAATGGCTGCCAGCAGCCACTCGCATAAAATTCAAGGTACTGATGCTTGGCTATAAGATGACCACTGGCACTGCACCATTATACCTAAACTCACTAGTTCATACCAAGGGTTCATACCAAAGCTTGTGTTCTGCAAATGAATGACGCCTCGTGGTGCCATGCCAAGTGGCACAAAATCACTCCCTGTGCCCAGCTGGTGATCGACCTGTCTTTCTCAGTCTTTAGCCATTTTCAAAAAACATCTAAAGACACGTTTTTTTTCTTTAAGACATTCAGTCATGATACATGCCTGTCGAACTCCATTTCCCATCCTGCCTCATTCCTGGGACCGGTGCAGCATGACCCCTCCCCCTTTGCTCCCTTTTCTTGGGGGCGGGGTTTATCTGGGTTGGTGATGTAACAGACCCAGGAAGAAGCTCGCTGTAGTTCCTTTACCAGCTGTTTTTGTAGTCATATAGACAATATTTTTGTTTGCATTGAACTTTACTGCAACTTTGCAGATATTGTTTAAGCACAGACAGCAACATTACACACTAACTAACATTAAAAAAGTAAAATCCCAATCAATCACCCCTTTCATCTCATTAGGGTTTGAACAGCTAATGTTCTCACCCCGGCGTAAATTTCTGCTCCTCGACTAAATATGACAATAATGAAGACATATCCAGATCTCTCCTGCTGTTCTGATGTGTGGGTCGGTTTTCATCTGCAGATTCACAGCGTTTTCGACCGTTCAAAACCCTGTTTGTTTCCACTGCAGCACACACACACACACACACTCCCCAAGCATTACTTCAAAGCTGTCATCACCTGCTCGTATGAATGAATGTGGACTGTGTGTTACAGTGATTTATCGTGGGTTAGCAGAGGTGACTGTAGCGTGGCCTCGAGAGGCTTTCTGCCCAGAATGCATCAGAAGCACCTGTAAGATTATAAATCACTGCATTTCATTACATTTTCAGCGGTCACTGTTCTAGAGGCATTTTTAGAATTTAACCCCCTCCAAAGTAAAAAAAGACCACCAATTATTTTCAAAATGTTAACACACCCAAAGAATATTTTACATTTTGTTGATTTTTTAAAACGTGTTATATTTTATTCTATTAGGTTCAATTAGTACTACTGTTTTTTTATGCATTTATTTACTTTGTTCCTTTATTTATTGTAATATTTATCTTTTCATTTTAATTAGGTTTAATTCAAAATGCATTTTCTTATTTTTATTTATTTTTCATTTTTAACAGGTTTGTTTAATTTTTTTAGTATGTTAAATTCAAATTGTATAATTTTTATTTACTCATTGTACTGAATCAGTTATTTAATCAGTTTATTGTTTTTTTTTTCAAATGAGTGTTATTTTAATATGTTAAATTCAATTGCATTACCGTTTGTTTTTCATTTTTAATATATTTGGATATATTTTATTTTTAATAGGTTCAACTTAAATTTTTATTAGTTTAAATTAATTATTTAGTTAATTAGTAAATTTTTGGGGTTTATTTTTGTATTTATTTTAAATCAACCTGATTTTCTATTATTATTATTATTATTTATCTCTTGAATGCAATACTGTAGTCCACACACACTGAAGTGTTTCGGTTTGCAGATGGGTTTCATTTGGTTCAGGTGTGTTATTTATTTGTTTGTTGTCATCTTGAGGTGATTGGTGTGACGTGATCCAGATGGATATCTTTAAATAAGCCTTTCCCGTTTCGTGGAAAGAGCCGCTTTTGAAGGCAGGCCGTGATTATAGAGTCGTTTATAAAGAGTCAGGAGACAGGGAACAAACATACAGCTGCAGCCGTGCAAATAAAACACAAGATAACAATAATTATGCCTTATGCAATTACTGTTTCGTGTGATTAGGGTGTGTGTGGCCATATGGAAGCTTACCGTGGAAGTCTAGATTAATTCTAATGAATGAACACACACACACACACACACACACACACACACACACACACAATAAGAACAGCACTTATAGCTGTGAAAACACAAATTCCTCAGGTGCTCACTGTTCATAATCACGGTTGATCAAATATGACTTCATAAAGATCAAAGCTTTTCTCTCATACTTCTGTATTTAATCATTCAGCAGTACAATCTTCAGATGTTTACAGCAGTCATCATCAGTCTGTTTAACACTTACACTAAATATTAATCCACATCATTTTCTGTCTGACAGCGTCTGAAACTCAGCGGAACGCCTTTAATGTTCAGGAAACATTGAGTAGAGAATAATATACATCAGCAGCATCTTCAAGATCTTTATTAAAAAAACAAACATGTGTAAAGAGGCTTTGGTGGAAGATTCGATATTTGGATCACAGCAGCATCGCTCATGTCAGTGACAAGTCTAATTAATCATGTGCACTAATGAGGGTGTGTTAAAATCACAGCCACGGGCGGAAACAGATCACAGAGCAAATTAACTGAAAGAGAGAGAGAAACAATGCTTTATGTGCTTCAGTAATCTGTAGGCTATCTTGCATTGATGCACATCACTGGTGTGTGTGTGTTTATTGAAGTGTGTGTCCTGTGAGAACGCATGCATGCATTTGTGTGTGAGCACAGCTTTAAATAAACTTGATTTGGTCTGCACAAGGTTTCATTGTTGTTATCTCACTATTTAACAGCTGTTTGTTTCTTACAAACATATCTTTTGTCTTCTCCAGATGTTAACTGATGGACTGGTGTGCGGCGATCTTTTTTAATCAGCTGTTTGGACTCTCATTCTGACGGCACCCATTCACATCCATTGTTGAGACACTGATGCAATGCTACATTTCTGAAGACACTTATTATTTAAAAATTCACGGCCAACTTGCATATGGTGCAAAACATTATTTTCAGTCCAAACTAATGCGAGCAATCATTTATTGAAACCTGCATAATGTGCATAAACATAAGCCATATGTGTGTTAAACTGCAAGATTACCTTTCTGTTAGATACACGAAACACATGCAGCAGTTTTCAATCTTTTTCAATATTGCTACCATAAAACACTGAGGTCATCTGCCCGGAAATGACTTTAAAGGGACAGTTCACCCAAAAATGTAAATTAACCCATGATTTACTCACCCTCAAGCCATCCTAAGTGTATGACTGTCTTCAGTTAGATGAATCCAATCAGAGTTTTATTAAAATTGTCCTGGCTCTCCATAGCTTTATAATGGAAGTGAATGGGTGTCATTTTTAAACAGTCCAATAAATCCCATCCATCCATCATAAAAAGTGCCTCGCGTGGCTCCGAAGGGTGAATAAAGGCCTCCTGTAGCAAATCAATGTGTTTTTGGTAAGAAGAATATCAATTTTTAAAAATATAAACTGCGTTTCTGGATTCGTCGTAAGCTTCTGCAACGTTAATGCAAGCTAGAGGATACGGTTTATAAAAAGTTTTAAATAAGGATGTTTTTCTTACAGGCCTTTATTCACCCTTCGGAGGCACTTTTTACGATGATATGATTCGATATAAACGATCTCAAAGCAAACCATGACACTAACACAGGCTAATTTCCCACATCTGGTTGTTGTAACTGCATTAAGCAGCCTCAGCACCAAACTAATTCACTTTAGCAGAGGAATAAAAAACTGCAATCTTTAAAAACCCAATATCAGCCGTTATGAATCCGAGTCGCTCACAAACAGGAAGCCGAACAGAGCTAAATGGATCTGGCATGAAGCTTACAAACCATTTAAACCAACAATCCCTGGGAAATTAATCAGGATTTGCATCTGATAAACCGCTTGCCAGATATATGCATTCAACGCTCTTTTGCGAGCTGCATTATTATATACCAACGTGTTATCGATGCCAATATTGAAGCACGGTTTGAGCCGAGCCAGAAGCATCTGAACGGAGATAAGAGAGGTCAAACTAGCATTTTATTCAGCAGCACAATCTAAACCTGCCATGACATTTAGACGCCGAATGAGAAAAGATCCATCCACCGGACAGAGCGAGGGGAGACATAGAAAGGGGTTTTTAACCAGACTGTCAGTTTCTAAAAATACAAATAATGCACGAGTAAGCCTCTAACATTTCTTCAGCATCCTCTGCGTATAAAACCAAAGGGAATGTGTTTTAGTTTTGGCTGAGGAAAGCTTGACATGTATACACGATCAAAATACACACTATTTAATTGTATTAGCACGCATTTCTAGTCTTATTAGGAATGATTCATCATGCATATTGGCACGATTTGAAGAATAATTCATGTCTGTAGCACACAATATGACCAGATTTGACATTTGGCTTCGCAAATGCCTTTAATAAGCCAAATAAGCATTAGCGTTTCTTGCCATCAAAATCGACAGAAAGCAGGAAGACAGACACAGACATATTGAAAATAACTTCCTAAAGAGGATCATATATTTTTAGCAAAGTGCTGGTGTTAATGATGTAAATCTCCTATTTGTGTTTTTTCTGTCCCATTCAATCTAACAGATTGAAACTAGCCAGCTAGGCTAGCATTAGCCACTAAACGTCAACTTTAGGCTGTAAGGTCATCCCGGAGACCACCGGTTGCTCTCTAATCTAATAGAGCGGCTCGATTCGATTAAAAAGGCGTTTGTGTGCACTGAGCACATGTAAACAGGAGACGCAGCGAGGACTTATTAGTGCATTAATTTGTTTTCCATGGGAAATCTGCAAGCTGTAACGCAGTGATGAGGAACGAAACTGACTGATGTCTGCTATCCGAGAGCGATTCACTGAAATACTAGCCTTGATTCATCGTTTTCTGCCGTTTTGATGTATACTTTCGATTCCTTCTGCGTTTCAGCTGACGCATGGATTTCATATTTGCTCAGTGACATAGAAACCTAGTTAAATTAGATTGACCATACGAATACAAAAGGGTTTCATCTGCAGAAATTAGATTTCATTTCCGTCATTTAAGGTGAGAACATTGAGGAAATATATTCATCATAGCCTGGCATGAGGTGATGGACAGCTCAGAGAAATTAAGAGATGAGATTGTGTGCATGAAAGAGAGAGAAAGATGGACTGGGAACAAAGGGAATGATCGCTGGTCTCTGAAGTCTCCAGACAGTCAGCGTCCCTCGTGTATAACTCAAACACGTTTAACCATCCGCCTGCTGTCCGCTCGACTCAGAAACAGCTCACATATTGGTTTCTTTTCATTCTTTAACATGCACCATGCTTTATTTAGGAGACTGTGGGCTGTGATGTGCTAAAGTCAAGAAGAATAAGACTCCGCTCTCCTTGTATTTACGTGAAATTGACAAAGTAATCAAACAACTCACCGACTCAGATATTATCAGCGTCTGACACAGTTGAAATGACGATCGGTGAAGGTTCATCTCCTGAAATCAGATATCCGAAAACAAGGTGATTATAATATATATATATATATATATATATATATATATATATATATATATATATATATATATATATATATATATATATATAAATCAGATTCTAGATTAAGGGACATATTTGAAAGTGCACAGAAACCTTTTGAAAAGGTCAGCATGGCTGTGGTTATCAGAGATGGTTTCTGACATTCACCTGTCTGTAGTTTAGCAATGCAGATGAGTCCGATCTGATCACCAGCAGATCACAGAACAGGAATCCTCCGATCTGGACCTCGAGATCCACTTTCCTGCAGAGTTGAGCTCTAACCCTAATCAAACACACCTGAGCAAGACAATCAATGTCTGTGGGATGATCACAGACAGGTGAGTTTGATCCGGGTTGGAGCTAAACTCTGGGAAAGATTCGAGGAACCCTGCTGTAGAATATATGTGATTTAAAAAAAACAAAAAAACAAGACCTTTTGTACTATAAGTCCAGTGTAAAAGGTCAATTTCCATTCTCTCTGAGTTCCTGGAGCACAGAAGCATTCATCAGTATCACAGATATATCTGTAGCAATAGCCAACAGTAGATTGTATGGGTCCAAACTATAGATTTCTCTTATATGCCAAAAATCATGAGGATATTAAGTGAAGATCATGTTCCATGAAGATATTTTGTGAATCTCCTACTGTAAATATATCACAACTTCATTTTTGATTAGTAATATGCATTGCTAAGAATTCATTCGGACAACTTTAAAGATGATTTTCTCAATATTTAGATTTTTTTGCTCCCTCAGATTCCAGATTTTTTTTGCAAACCTTACATCAATGGAAAGCTTGTTTATCCAGCTTTAATATGATGTATAAATCTACATTTCGAAAAATGAACATTATGACTGGTTTTGTGCTCCAAGGTCACATATATTTCCCTGTTGATCGCTTTAAGTATTTTAACTTTTTGCACTTTCTTGATTTATGGAAACCTTGTAAAACTGATTTCTGTCATTGTGCTGCGAGATCACGACGCGCTGAACCTTTTATGTTTAACTTAAAGCATTGCATTTAAGGTTTGTTCAGTTCATGCACTGACTGGGAATCAAACCCAAAGTTTAAAGTTGTTCTATACCTCCTTTATCTTGCACAGAGTCACAGGATTCAATAGGTCTTACGATATGGTTTCTGAGGGAGCTTTAGTATAATATAAGGTTAAAATGTTTTATAAATGTATGATTATTTATCAGAAGTTTAATAGTTTTTTTTTGTATCATTAAAATACTTGTATCATGTTTTAGTATTATGCAACAGTTAAATACATGTACTTTGTATCATGTGCTCAATTAAGTTCTTCATGTACAATTTGCACAAAGTGAATATGTGAGGCAAGTTTTGTTTTGAAAATGTAGGAATATTTTGCATTAGTTGGATTTATTTACTTTGCATCACTCAAACTTAACCGGTTGACTGTATTTGCATAATCACTATCCGTGACCTTTATTTGAATGATTCTTGTGGCAGGACTGAGAATGTAAGATTCACTTGCATGCATGGATATGAACTGCTGTCTAACACATTTCTAACAATGCATCAGTTCGACCTTGTGAAGTGTGTGTATGAATATTCAGCTCTTCAGTCAAACATCAAGCTCTAAACAAGCAACAGAGCATCCCCAGACCTCTGAAGTGAATATCTAGACACACAGAGAGCCAGACCAACAAACCAACAGGAAGTAAGAGGCAGAAAGCTCATTTAACGCTGGTCACTCACCCCCCTGTAACCTGAAGGGTTCCTCCTGCTGTATTGTACTGTAGGGAGATTAAAAGGAGAACAAATGAGACCGAAAACAAAAATTGCATCGGATGAGGTGATGTAAACCTACAGCATAAAACAATAAACGGTGAACCTTCATGCTTAATATACTGAAATATATTTTAAAATGTATTTTAGTGGCAGGAAAATATATTTCTAATCTCACCTGTATTTTGCAGCCACTAAAATTATAAATTATAGACGCTTTTCCTCAGATGTGACATCTATTCAGTGTTATTTTAGCATTCATGAGATACTATTTAAAAAAAAAAAAATTAATTTGATTTTACTTTTATATTTTCTACTTTCATGTTAATTTTATAGTCTGAGCAATTATTTTTTTTGTCACATATTATTTTGAAAATTTTTTATATAGATTGTATTTATTATTTATATAGTTTTTGTTAGATTAGTATGTCAACAAAAATTTTGCCTTTGGAAAATACAATATTTTATTACATTTTTTAACATTTATTTTATTTCATTGGAAATATTATTTATTTATTTATTTTTAAACCCCAATGTGAATGTTTTCTTGGGTTTTAATACAGTATATGGAATTAATATTTATTTTTGGCCAATTGTATTTATGTATGTATGTGTGTGTGTGTGTGTGTGTGTTTTTGTTTGTGCTATATTCAGCAACACCCTTTCTAATGCTGATAAGGACAATTTATATCCATATACCCAAAACAGTATCATAAATTAAATTTATGCATTCAGTTTTTATGCACATCAATTGTTTCATGTGTTCCCAGGGAATTGAACCCCCATCTTTGCGCTTGATCGCACAATGCTCTACCAATTGAGCTACAGGAACACAGAGAGGAAGATGTTCAAATATGAGGAGTCTGAGCTCCAGTTCTTGTGAAAGGCTCGAAACGCTCCTGTCTAAATCTCTCCGAGTGTGAAACTTCAGGGAATGTTCAAAGAAACTTCCAGAGCCGTGGGAAGACATCGAGGACATCTCGCTGACGTCGCACCCGAGCTAATGATCTCAAATCTGACTCTCAGATGCACAAAAGACATGTGAAGCGTCACACAGACACTTCTGGACACGTGGATTTACTGAGGAACATCCACAGCTGGAGGAAGAAGAGACAGAAGAGGAAGAAGCATGGCCTGAAATCACCCAATCAGAGTCACATTACCAACTTTACAATGATTCCTTTCCTCAACTCACTGCTGCAAAATTAAGGATCTGACATTTGATGTTTTCAAGTGAACATCAGATTCTGACGAACGTAAACAGTGAGTTTATATATGTGTGATTATTTTTATACTGTTATTTATAAATCTCAATAGGTTGACAGTGCAGGAGAGTGGAGAAAAAAAAGCTTATGCATAAATTTAAAACTCCATTTTTAAAAATCTTTTTCCACACGGTTTTTCAGTCATTTCACATAAGGAAATTAATATATCATTATTATTATTATTATTATTATT
>NC_068395.1:835906-893406 GCF_023724105.1 Carassius gibelio | reverse complement strand
GTGTGTGTGTGTGTGTGTCAGACGCGTCCCAGTGTTTCAGATGCACTTCCTCCATCCTCTGCTGTATACTGTAATAAACATGGATTCTTCTGTATCAAACAAGGAAAAGGAAACCCGTTTCAAGCATAAACAATTATAACGTCTCCGTCATCCTCATCCTCCATATGTGTGTTACAGATCAACGATTACACAGTCTGCGGCAGAACTTTGCACACAGATGTGAAAGCCAAACTGTAATGCATCTAAATAGTTAAAGCTCCGTACAGATGTGAGAAACTTTAGCGTTCAGTGGTCTCTCTCGTGCAGTGTCCTGCTCATTATTTCATTCACTCTGCATGTTTACTTTTTCTCCTCTGTTTCTAAATCTGGTCCTTCATCAGTCTGTGGTACATGCTTTGAGGAGAGATCTATATAATTATCTATATTATTTCAAAAATAAATGCATAAACCTTTTTTCTGGAGCTGTTCCACAATCTGTTTACTTTTTAATTCATTTATGTCCATTGTTTTTGACCTTTCATATGTCGTGGGTGTGGCCAATATGATTATATTAATATTTAATAAAAATCAAAGATGTAAAAAGACCTTCAAAATAAAAATAAAAAAATGTTTGAGCTATTTATTACTTTCTGTTTTATTTTATATTTTATGAATATATAATTATGTATATATATATTTTTAATATTATTATTTATTGATTTTTACCCTTTTAAGCTTGGTCCTCCATAATTCAGTGGTACCCAATTGGAGGCGTGGCCAATATAATTAGCTATATTAATATGCAAATTAAAATGCCCCAAACTCTATTCTACAATAAATAACTTTATAATATAATCTTTATTAATTTATTAATTTATTTATTTCCATTGTTTTTAGCCCGTTCTAATTCTATGATGCAAATTTAGTGTGTGTGGCCATTATTATATTAATATATTAATTTACTTATTTCCTTTTTTTTTTTTTTTTTTTTTGGTCCTGCTGCGTATTTCTGTGATTCAAAAATTGTAGGTGTGGCCAAAATGATTCATATTTAATAAATGATTTATAGAAATGGCAAGGAGTCTAAAATGATTTATGTTTCTGAGACTGTTTCTGTTTCACCAAAACTTTATTCATGTTCAAATTGTATTATAAAAGTAAAAAGTAAAGTTTAGCAGGCGACCTGTATGTATTAATATGTATTCCTTCTGTAATGCCCGGATCTGATTTAATGTCACACATCAGATGTTTTTCCCACACAGTTCCCCAAACGTTAGTGTGTAACTGTATCGGGATCGCGCGCATCGGATGCTAGTCAGCTCGAGAAAAGAGGTGCTCCTCTCAGAACACGTACAAATAAAGCAAATTATTATTTTACCCTTTTTTTCACTTTTAAGCCCGTGCGCATTCCGACTCATTTTTCCAGCGCGGATCGCAGGCGTCTCGAGGGAGGAGCGTCTCGTCTGTGGGCGGGGCCTCGGATGGCGCAGGTTTGATAAAGCCCCGCGCGGCGCGTCCGTCTCCAGCGTCATGGCGCGGGAACCTCCAGCCTCATCGCTGTGTCCCGGAGAGACGCGACCCCCTCGCTCGCTCTCCTAGTGTTCCCTCCCTCCACTCTGACGGTGATGCAAGCCCTCCACAGATCCGGGCTGCACCGGGCACCTGACGCCGAGCTGTGGCAGGACAGGATGACGGACCTCCAGAACCAGAGCTCCGCGAACGGCTCCGCGAACGAGCTCAGCCGCAACCTGGAGGACATCGACTTGGCTTCGGACGGTACTCTGGGGCTGCGCGTCTTGATGTCCATCGTGTACTCGGTGGTGTGCGCGGTGGGTCTGGTGGGCAACCTGCTGGTCTTCTTCCTCATGAGGGTCCGGCAGGGGAGGAAGAAGTCCACGATCAACCACTTCATCATGAACCTGGCGGTCACGGACTTCCAGTTCGTCCTCACGCTGCCCTTCTGGGCCGTGGACACGGCGCTCGACTTCACCTGGCCGTTCGGACACGTCATGTGTAAGGTGGTGGTCACGGTGACCGTGATGAACGTGTACGCGAGCGCGTTCTTCCTCACCGCCATGAGCGTGACGCGCTACTGGTCTGTCGCGTCCGCGCTCAAGGACCGCACGCGCAACACGCGCTGCTCGGTGAAGCTGGTGAGCGCGCTCCTGTGGCTCCTGGCCTCCGTGGCTTCGCTCCCCACGGCGATCTTCTCCACGGTGAGATCGATTAACGGCGTCAAGCTGTGTCTCCTGCGCGTCCCCAACGGCCAGCACTGGCACGCGCTCTATCACCTGCAGAAGATCCTGGTGGCGTTCGTGTTCCCGATGCTCATCATCGTCGTGTGTTACCTTCTCCTCCTGCGCCTCATTCGCCTGCGGAGCATGAACAACAACCTCCCCAAGCGCAGGTCCAGAGTCACCAAATCCGTCACGATCGTGGTCCTGTCCTTCTTCCTGTGCTGGCTGCCCAACCACGCCATCACCTTCTGGGGAGTCCTGGTCAAGTTTAACGTGGTCCACTGGGATAAAGTCTACTACGCGCTCCACATGTACGTGTTCCCGGTCACCATTTGCCTGGCGCACTCGAACAGCTGCCTGAACCCGGTCTTGTATTGCCTCATGCGCAGGGAGTTCAGGAAAATGCTGAAGGACTTCTTCTGGAGGATTTCGTCTCCCGCGATCGCCAACAGCTGTCAGATCCGCCCGTTCTCGGGCACCGCGAAGGAGCGCGACGACAGCCAGGCGGTGATTCCTCTGAACGTGATGGACACCGAGGAGTACAGACTGTCGGTGGTGAACGGACAAACCGACGCGTAACCGTCCACGGACACGCGCAAAGCCGTGCGTAAAAGCGCGCTGTTGACTCCAGACACAGCTCTGGAGGAGGATAAAGGGAACTTTTACAAAACTCTACAGGGATGTCGTTCGACCCTTTTTATTATATTCTCTCAAGAGATGTTTCAACATGCTGCATCCTTAAACGTGCGTGCCAACTAGTCTTTTGCGAACCGTGCATCCGGGGCTTTTTCACGCTTCTGTCCAGATTTCTGAATTCTGAAGACTGGTTTTATTCGGTGTAAACGTGTGCATTGAAGCAGACCTGGATGTACAGTCTATCGACACACAACACTGAGCTTAACTGCGATGACATTTTGATATTTTCCACTTTTACTGATGCTTGGAGGAAATAAAGAGAGAGATTTTTAAATCTTAAATCATTATACATGTTTATTCAAATTACACACACACACATGCATATTTGAGAATTATTTATTATAAATATTTGGTCAGCCTAATGTTTTCAGGGTAAAATATTTTTGCATTAAATTTTAAAATAATAATAAATTAACTAGAAAGAAGTGCATTTAATATCTACAATTGCTTATACATCTTTAAAATGGCATAAAGATACAACAGGAAATCTTATATATAGTTCTATATAATATAATATTAAGATTTATTTATACCTCTTTGAACTATTTATTTATAAATACAAATATTAAATGATCTTTTCATTTTCACTTGCATTTCATTAATTGCATTTAAGAATTAAATAATAAATAATCCCCAAGATTGAAATAATTTCGTTAATGATCATTCTGTAAATGCAGATTTTTTCATATCTGGTTTCCGGTCTGCTTTTTGTTGTTTGAATGTATTGCCTGGATATTCTGAAATAATTAAAGTGTATTGCTGATCTGAAGTGTAATAAAGCTGTGTCAGTGACCTCAACATGTGAAGCTGAGGGTCCGAGAGGAAATGAATGGAAACAGTGTTATTATCTTGTCTATTTGAAGGGCATAATAAAGTCTGGTCTTATCATAGCAATGTTTGTTTTCCTCATAAACACAATTACACAGTTTTATTGTTATTCCATCTTATTAACATTTGACAGCAGGTCTGTGGTTCAGGGAGTAAATCTATCCTCAGTTTATCATCTCAACACATGAATCCATGCAAACAATAACACAACAACAGGGGAATTTATGAGCTTTGTGATGCAGGTTCACAAAACAACACAACTGGCTTTCAGTTCTCGCTTTTTATAGCTTATAATAAATTGCTTAAACATGCTTTTATACAGAGAGGCACAACCTGTATAAAATAATCTACTCTCGATAAACACAAGAGGGCTATGTGATCGGAATCACAAATACAAATCCAATAATACGAAATATTAACTACTTAAATACGTTATTAATAAAAAGTCGACTTTAAAGCATCAGTCTTTATGAAGTAAAAACGTCAGATGCGTCTGGTGACTGTGAAACCAATCCCACGGTTGGTAGTTAATGATTGAAGCAGTTTGGCAGCTGCTTTATCAGTTAAATATGGTCTTGCTTGTGTATAGTTATTTATTTTTTTGCTGTTTTAGGAAGATTTAGAGGCTGTGTCTCTGTGACACGCTGCTTCTGATTTACTGCAGTTTTGAAGCTTGCTCAGCATCAGAAATGTCATCATTTTTGCAAAACCTCTCGTTTATATGTCTTTCATACGCCATCCTTGTGCACTGAGACAAACATAAACTGCATTATTTAAATTAATTCATTTAATAGCAAGATAATGAGGAACTAGAAAGAGTAATTTCTATATGCAGATATGATCTGAATTGTATTTCATGCACAGATATTTTGGGCTATGTTTCTTACTTAACATGTCTTATTTCAGACTAGAGGAAAGAAAACATCTATAACAAGCGTATTTTTTGCACTTTATTAATTAATTACAACAAGAGCAACATTTATTGTCTTACTCTTTGTATTTTTTATTTTTTCCCGTCAATATGGGACAAGATAACTCTATTTAAATCAATATGATAAATGAATTAGGTCAAAAGTAATCTAAAAGTTACCAAAAAGTAGTCCAATTATATGTAATGTAACGGATAACGATACTAATTGTAATTTTTGTCATGTAATTTGGAATCATATTACAATTTATAAGTAATATACCAGCTCTACTAAAGAATAATATTCAACCAAAATGACTTTGTTGTTATAAATCAGAGATATAAAGTAGGAATATCCCACATCTGGTTTAGAACGGCACACGTCACAATGCATTATGGGTAATGTAGTTTTACATCTCCTGTGCATTTTATGGAAACGTGGAGAAGTCCAACTCGCTGCTCTTATCTGGGACAGGCAGAGTCTAAGCGCTTTGCCAAAACGCTTTAGATACAGAAGACGTTTGATCATGTCTGACAGGCTGAGAGTTATATTCATCGTGGATGGTTTATATTTAGTACACTTCATCACATTTGTCAAGCAAGGCTTCATATCATCAGCAGCACCACATGTGATGTCAGCTCAAATGACACTTCCTTCAATTAAAACACTGTGAATGTGTAGCGTGGGGCTTTCAGTGCTCTGTCTTTCTTCCAGGAGACTTTATAAACCATCTTTCTGTGTTTTCTGTCCTTATCTGGATGTCCCGAGCACTGAAGTCTGCACTTGTTATTGTTGAGTTTTATCCATGCACTCCTACAGATTTCAAGTTTATTTAACTTAGTAAGCAAAGTTTACACTGTTGACTTTACCTGGGGCTTTTTAGGTTTAATAGGACGTCCGTGCGATAAATAAACACTGATGTGAGTCATTTGTTTGGATGTTCAAATACTTCCAGTATCTAAGTTTAAGGTTCACTCAATGATCATTTTCTATGAGCTGCTTGATTCAACCAAGTGAGAATTAAAAATCTTGTTAATTTTCCCCATCAGGGAATTGATAGTTAACAATAACCTTTTTATATAATGGGAACAGCTGCACAGTAGAGTGAGTTTGGGGCGGGGCTATCTGTTTGACTGACAGGTGGGGCACAAAAGGGGCGGTGCTTAGGAAAACGGTTTGAAAGCAATCATTATTTTGCTGTTAACTTTGAAGTAAAACCATAACACATTTTTGTATGAAATGCATCCAGATGACAGATAAAAATGCTTTTTGTTTGATAAGGATTGGATACAGTTTGGCAAAGAATCTCTCTTTAATCGTAAATGAAGGATTTGTTTTGGTATAAACTGAGTCGACCTGTTTAAGAGGAAATCGAGATTGCATCGTTATCATGAATCTAAACCAACAGTATCAAGATTTCCTCGCTTCATGTTTAGTTCTCTCTCGGTTTCTGCATCAGGATTTGCATGTGTTTGTCTTGCAGTAACTGCTCAGTTATTTCCAATGAAAAAAATAAACTCTATTGGCTTCAGTCTCGGTGCAATATGATATTAAAATAATATTTTTAAAACAGATTCATGCAGTGTAAAGATATTAAATGGAAAAAAACGTTAAAACGTTAACCGGCTTTTGATATACCTTACACAATACTGTGGAAAAATGATGTATGGTGTAGAAATGGTGTATATTACATTTAATAGACAATGCATGCAGTATTACAATAAAATACTGTAAAAAATGTGAAGCATCTTTATAATTATCATTGAAACTATGAATGATGTTAAAACACACTTTTTCACAAAATATTGATAAATTATGTAAAAAGCAAAACGTACAAAAATTAAATATTAATGTTTCTTTTCGGTAGATGTGTGAAACACTGTTAATACAGTTACCTGAAACTAAATAAAATAATCATTCACTTATTTATTAATTGCAGTAAAAGTTCATTTTAATTTCAATTTACATTTGTCATTTGTTTTACCAGTAACATTTAATGTTTTTTATTTTTTTTTATTTTTTTTTATGTTTTAGTTTCATAACTCAATATAGAAGTGGGACGAGTTGAATACTAAATGTTGGGGTTTGTTCAAATCACTAATTATTGACCTAAAAACAAACTAAACTAATTAAACTGAGTGCAGTGATGATGATCTGGGATGCATCCAGACTCTTCCTCCATTTACAGATCAAGAACACGAAGAAAGCGGATACAGAGCATCTCTGGAACGCCGTGGGAAACACACTTTAATCCCATCCGATATGTTTCCCTTAAATCCCAACACAATATCTCCTGCTGCAGGGGTTTGGGGAGGCATCAAAGAGCTTCTGGCTTTTGAATGCGATTCTAAGTAGGATTCAACCCAATGCAAAGACTTGAAAATTTATATATATATATATATATATATATATATATATATATATATATATATATATATATATATATATATATATATATATATATATATATATATATATATATATATAAATCTTATTAAATAATATAAAAATATCTTTCATATTATATTATAATTATGGTTACTCTGATATATATATATATATATATATATATATATATATATATATTATTTATTGGGATTTATTTTCAAGATTTTCATATTGTTTTATGGGACTTTTATTGTTTTCAAAATTACAATTAAAAATATATTGTTTCTTGCATTTTCTTATTATTTTATACTAATATTATTTACTTTACAGTGATGTATAAATATTGTCAGACCACATTTTGTTAAAAATATTTTTTTATTATTATTATAAAATAACATTTGGTAACCGATCCGTGCTTCTGACATTGTGGAGGACATCTACAGAAACACATAAATTCTATAGTATAATATAGTAAAGTATTACATGATATTATATAATATCACATATAGAGAATACGGGTTTCCTCTGTCATATTTTACTTTTAAGTATTGGGATTTATTTGATGGGACTTTTATTTCGAAAAGGCAGTCCGGGAATCCCAGTGTCGCACTTCCTGTTATTGCCGACTTCATTTCCGGTCGTCGTTACTGCCAGAGGTGAAAGACACCGACACATCCAGCGCAGATTCTGAGCATTAAATCGTATTAAACATCGACGAAGTCCGGATTGGTTCTGTTGGAGTGATCGGCGGGATTCATCGCGATCTGAAAGTGGTGGACTGAACCATATTAATTCGTTTGGTTTAGAAGTGAAAGAGTATCCCGTCTGAAAGTCACTGAGTCGAACAGATTACGTCAGGATTAGAGATTCATATTTAAACATTCTATATTATTTCGCTTACTATATATGTTATTTCCCCTTATTAGTATCTCATATTAATAACCCAGCGTGTTATAATCGAGGTCAGCTGTAAATGTCAGTAGGTCCAGAGGAAGCTCTCCATAGATGAGCTGTAGAGCTCAGGCTGAGGGTTTTAATGGGAGACGGTTTGATCTGTTCTGAGATCAGATGGCGGAGGCACCGGCTTTGGCCCGCTTGGAGTCCCTGGCCCGGTATGTTCACAGAGCGGCCGGTGAGGGTCGAGTCCTGACCCTGGCCGCCCTGCTCCTGAACCACTCCGGCGTCCAGACCCGGCACCTGCTGGAGTACGTGACCCAGGACGCCGGACAGAGGTCCACGCCGCTCATTATAGCTGCCCGGAACGGACACGACAAGGTGGTCCGGCTGCTTCTGAACCATTACAAGGTGGACACTGAACAGACCGGGACTGTGCGGTTTGACGGGTGCGTTGTTCGTTTCTCACACGGATCCAAGTATCCCAGAGAACACATGTCCATCGCTTCATCTGGAAGCATCTGCTGTGGACAAACATCTGATAATCAGTTTTCAATCTTAAAGGACTAGTTCACCCAAAAATGAAAATTAGATGTTTATCTGCTTACCCCCTTGGCACTTCTGAAGGAAGCTGTAGAGTTCACCTACATCATGGATGCCGATAAACATAACATTTTCATTTTTGGGTGAACTATCCCTTTTTCTAGAGGGACATATATCAGCGTTGCACAAAGAGCCACATGTTTAGAAACCCATGTAAAAATGTGCAACTTTTTTTGAAACGATGCGTTTCGAGACTTTATGGCGTGGTTTATTTCCCAATCCCACTACATCTCATGTTTATAAGTAAAAAATGTACTCTGTAATTGGCTTGTAACTATGCATTCGTACAATAATGTTGTTTTGTTTATAGGTGTTTAAGCAACTTAATTATAATTGGTTTATTAAACATAATTTTTTTTAATGCATTGAATATATATGCATTAGTAATATTTTGCTCGATGCGCCCTCTTGTGGCCTCGAGAGAGAAGCCAGAAGCTTTTCTTCGCCCTAACTGAAATTATGCATTTTAAATGTTAAATTATACTGACGTGTGTCTCGCTCTTACAGGTATATTATTGATGGCGCCACGGCTCTTTGGTGTGCAGCTGGTGCTGGGCATTTCGAGGTGGTGCGTTTGCTGGTTTCGCACAGCGCTAACGTGAATCACACCACCCTCACAAACTCCACCCCGCTCAGGGCTGCCTGCTTCGACGGCCGGCTGGACATCGTACAATATCTCGTGGAGCACAAGGCTGACATCAGCATCGCTAACAAATACGGCAACACTTGTTTGATGATCGCTGCCTACAAGGGCCACAGCGATGTTGTTTACTTCCTGCTGGAGCGGGGCGCGGATCCCAACTCTAAAGCTCACTGCGGGGCCACCGCGCTGCACTTCGCCGCAGAAGCCGGGCATCTGGATATCGTGAAGGAGTTGGTGCGATGCCAAGCGGCGATAGTGGTTAACGGACATGGCATGACGCCACTGAAAGTGGCAGCTGAGAGCTGCAAGGCGGACGTCGTAGAGCTGCTGCTGTCGCATGCGGATTGCGATATGCATAGCCGCATCGAAGCATTGGAACTACTCGGAGCATCTTTCGCCAACGACCGAGAGAATTACGACATTCTTAAGACCTACCACTATTTGTACCTCGCCATGCTGGAGCGATTTCGTGATCCAGAGAGGGTCATCGCCAAAGAGTTGGCGTCTCCTGTCGTGGCGTACGGAGAGAGGGCAGAGTGCAGGACTTTGCGAGACTTAGAGGCCATTCAACACGACCGGGACGCACTACACATGGAAGGCCTAATGATTCGCGAACGAATTCTGGGTGCGGATAACATAGACGTGTCGCATCCCATAATATATCGCGGCGCGGTCTACGCCGACAACATGGAGTTCGAACAGTGCATCAAACTCTGGCTGCACGCCTTGCATCTACGCCAACAAGGAAACCGCAGCACGCATAAAGACCTCTTGAGATTTGCGCAAGTGTTCTCGCAAATGGTCCACCTGAAGGAGCCGGTCCGCGCATCGGACGTCGAACACGTTTTGCGCGCCAGCGTCCTGGAAATCCGCCGCAGCTTGGCGCGCGTGAGGTCCACCTCCGATGCGGAGTTGCCGGCAGCCACAGAAAGCTACGAAACCAACGTGTTCACTTTCCTCTACCTGGTTTGTATCTCTACGAAAACGCAATGCGGCGAAGAGGAACGAGAGCGAATAAACAAACAGATCTACGACTTGATACGCCTTGACCCGCGATCCCGAGAGGGGTTGACGCTTCTGCACCTAGCGGCTAGCTCTAGCACGCCAGTAGATGACTTCCACACCAACGACGTGTGCAGCTTTCCTAACGCGCAAGTCACCAAGCTGCTCATCGACTGCGGCGCACAGGTCAACGCCGTCGACTATGAAGGGAACAGCCCTTTACATCTCATCGTACAGTACAACCGTCCCATCAGCGACTTCTTGACGCTCCACTCCATCATGATCAGCCTCGTGGAAGCCGGCGCACATACGGACATGACCAACAAGCAAAAGAAGACCCCGCTTGATAAGAGCACGACGGGGGTTTCCGAAATCCTTCTGAAGACGCAGATGAAGATGAGCCTGAAATGCCTGGCGGCTCGCGCCGTGCGACAACATCGGATCTTGTATCAGAACCAGATTCCCAAAAGTCTGGAGGAGTTTGTTGAATACCACTGACCTGTGTTTTAGTTTTTTTCTGTCAGATCTGGGTTTTGGAGTTTGTTTTAACCTGGCGAACGGTGCTGAGGACTTCTAATTTGATCTTGTTTAGTACTAGCAATTTACTAATTTACCTGTTGATCCATTTGGGAGATCTGACTGCTGCAGTTATTCCCAAAAGAACTGGAGTTTCCAGTTTCATCCTGGCTCTTTTTTTTTTTTTAAACAGATCATAGAGGATGGTAATGCTGATGCAGTGCAAAATACTTTTATTTTGAAAACTGATGCTTTTCTTCTTTTGACGAACAGCATTCAATTGTGTGTTGAACTTTAGTCATGACAATGTGAACAGCTCTTTTTAACGAGCTGCTCTTTTATAAAAGCTTTATTTAAAAACAGAGTCAAAAATATCTATTTTATAAGGAATCAATAGTTGAGTGTTGATGACTTAAAGCTAAACTCTGTGCCAGGGGATTTCTTTTATTTGAATATTAAAATGTGCCTGTAACCAGAAGTTGGACATTTATAATTGTTTTGTGTTTTTAAACCATGACGCCACTGTAAAGCCAATTAGCGAGTCTGTAATTCTGACTTGGGTTAATGAACATGTGATCGAGCTCTTTTTGAGTCACGTGGCCTTATTCTGGATGGTGCTGGTGTGTGTGTGTGTGTGTGTGTGTGTGTGTGTGTGAGAGCCTGTCTGCTTGAATGTGGCCGAATCTGAATGTGGAGGATTGTATTCTGTAATCACTGGAGATTGCTCAATATGTTTTTATTTCCAAATCAAACAAGATTAAAAACATCAAAGACGCCTATCAGACTCTGAGTGCTTCTGTTGTGTTTGAACTGCGAATTTTAAAGAAGTAGTTAACCCAAAAATTTTAATTCAATGAGAATTTACTCACTCTCAAGCCATGCAAGATGTAGATGAGTTTGCTTCTTCGTCAAATTTGGAGAAATGTAGCATTGCATCAGTGTCTCGCTAATGAATGTGAATGGGTGCCGTCAGAATGAGAGTCTAAACAGCTGATAAAAACATCACAATAATCCACAGCACTCCAGTCCACCAATTAACGTCATTACTGTGATGTTTTTAATCAGCTGTTTGGACTCTCTTTCTGACGGCACCCATTAACATCCATTGGTGAGACACTGATGCAATGCTACATTTCTCCAAACCTAATGAGGAAGCAAACTCCTGGATGACCTGAGGGTGAGAACATTTTCAGAAACTTTAATTTGTGGGTGAACTATTCCTTTAACATTTGCATAAGTTATTTTATGCATCAAACACATGCATTTATTATTTATCCTGAATGTTTTCTATTAGAATAATATTAAAGTGATACTTTATATGTGTGTATAAAACTTCTGAATTGAAAAACAAAGGTTTACTCTTAAATCAAGGTGATTTTAATTTATTCAGTGGAGCAATAATAATAATAAAAAAAACAAAAAAAAAACATTCAAGCGGTCATCTTTACATGCAATAAATGGCGACATAAATGTCAATGATCAAAACAAGTGACAGTAGAATCACCACGCTGTCTTAAAACGTGGAAGCCATGTCAGAAGAAAGTTGCATATTTTTGATTGAGAGACTATGTTCATAACCACTAAACGACTAGCGTGTTTACTGCACACAGTATGCTTTTTTTTGCATTGCATTGCATAACTTCCTACATTCATCAAAATGTACACAACTGCACACAGTAATGCATCCATCAATGTGAGCTTTCACTTTTCCAGTGTGACGAGTTAGAAATTAGAAATGTTAATATCTTTCCTGACTCAAAATTCGATCAGACTGACATCTTTATAAAAACCTTGATTTTAAATGCAAATAACCGTAATATTTTCAATAATCTCATACTACAGAATTTAAGCGATTTAAATGAACTGCATAAAAAGCAAATGATGAAGAACACCGAAACAGACATGAAAGATATGTCTCTCACATATAAATCCTGAACAGATGTTTCAACCAGATGCATAAAGGTGCATAATAATTGTATCATTGTTTTATATTATATTGCTACACTTATTTAATATTTACGGATTTCAAGTTCACAATTGTTGTGCAAGTGCATCAGCTTGAATTTATGCCGCAGCAAAAAAAAAAAAAAAAAAATAGATTCTGTTCCAAAATCTGAGGTTTGTTTCAAGATACACAAACAATTAATCACCACCAAAACCTCTCAAAATGGTTCAAACCATTGCCTGGTAGTACTTTCAACCCCTTCAAAGTCTCAAACTTCCCATCTTCTGTGTGGCCAGGGGAAGCGAGCTGATTGGTTCTGCTTCGGACTGCGGGAGGGCGTGGCAGTGCTCAAGAGCAGCTGATTGGCTGACAGAGAGTCCCTGAGTGATTGGTTGAGGAGGTCGCCGTGGCTTTACTGATCCTCTGCTGTCTTCTCATTGGTCGCCTGCTCTTCTCTCTTTCTCTTTTGCCTGTGGAAGAATCCCAGCTGCGGATGAAAGATAGACAGTGAGATCTGACCTTAAATAAAGGGTTTGCTGTGTAAATTAATGTTCTGATATGTACATTTAGCTCTACTTAATCTAGAGTAAAAGAGAGCGGCGAGCATATGGACGGGATAAAGGCTGGCTCTGGATTAAAGCATTGTGTTAGCAGCGCAAGGGGTTGTGGGTTCGATTCCCAGGGGACTCATGTTAGTTAAAAAATGTATAGCCTGAATGCACTGTATGTTGCTTTGAACAAAAGCGTCTGCTAAATGCATACATTTAATTTACATTTAATTAAAAAGGGATTTCAGTTGGTGATTTAACAAACATAAAGCCCATTTGTTAGCCTAAAAACGAACACATTTTTTTTTTGCGTCATTTTAATATTATTTATTCTATTATAGCATTTATTTTTATTTTGAATAAGATTTTATTTTTATATTTTCAGTTTTAGTAATTTTATGTGCTTTATTAATTTTTATAATTAATTATTTTTACATTTTTATTTAAATTTGAGTAATTTTAGTACGTCAACTTATTTAAAGTTATTTGCCAAAGAAATATTTGCAATTTTGGTTTACGTTTTAGTAAATTTAATATAATTATATATTTTAACATTTTTATTTGTTTTTATTTCAGTTTTAGTGTTTTATTAATTTTAGTATTTCAACTAGACAACATTTTTTTCCGATTACATACACTTTACATAAGGTTCATTAGTTAACATTAGTTAATTACTGTAGTTAACATGAATAAAATGTTCATTTCAACATTGAATGCATAATTAAAATCAAAAGTTGTGCTTGTTAACTTTAGTTTATACACTGTAAATTAACATGAACTAACAATGAACGACTGTTTTTTCATTAACTAACATTAAAAAATATTAATAAATACTGTAATAAATGTACCGTGCATTGTTTGTTCATGATGGGTAATACATTAACTAAAGGGACCTTATTGTAAAATGTTATCAAGCTTTTATACAAGGGATATTTATATTATTTAATGTTTATTTCAATTACAAAAAAACATTGTTTATTAGTTTTAGTATTAGTTACCAATAAAACCATTGCCAAGTATGATCACATTAGCTTATAAATGATTCGAATGTTGCCTAAAGTGTGTCATTTTTGGGATTTTAAACCTCTTTGTTGTGCTGCATGCATATTGATATGCTGATACATGGAAAAACAAGACAATTATAGGCAGATTCAACCTGGATTAGTCCAAAATGAGGCTTGATTTCCTTCTTTGAAACCCAAATGAAGTGTTTTTACAAATGCACTACAGTAATACAAGTCTATACAAACACATATGTTCATATCAGCTTGGTAACTGTTAATAAACACCGTCCCAGACCTTCCAGAGAGCCAGAACCAGCAGGGCCAGAAGCTGTAGTCCTCCCAGTGTGCTCCCGATAATCACCCAGACGGGAATCCGGTAATCTTCCTCCTTCCTGATCTCCAGGATTATCTACACAACCACAATCCAAAACCTTCAAGTCAAATTCTTGGAAGAATCAGATGTACAAGATCAGGCCTCATCTGCAAAGCTGCACAGCTGAGTGTTAGAAGATGTGTGTGTAGTTAAGTCAAAGTTGACCAGTTCTCTAGTAAACAGCCGGACAGATGTTATCCAGAAGAGGGCAGTGCATCACTCCAGTCATTTAGTGTACTCCGAAACACTTCATTTCAATATGAGACTGGTCTTTCTTTCTCCTCGGTGTCTAGCAGATTTAATAAAGGAGCTCAGATGCATCATTTCATATGTTTTAGAGTGTTCTGGAGGTACTCACATGTCTCATGGGTCGCTCCTCGTGGAGGAACATCGGACTCGAGGGGTTCATCTCAACTGCAGCCGTCATTATCAGATCTAAGTGCTTCAGTTTCACCTGAGGAGCCAGACCAAGATGGTTTTATTTAAAACACTCTCCTCCCATATGTCCTGCACCAACTTTGCATTTCAATCAGCACAAGAGCTTGATTTGGGAAAACTAAGAGGAAAAGAGGATGTTGTGCTGTATATATATATTCACTCCCTTTATACGATGTGAAATAATAATCATTACAGCTAAATCATTTGAATAACAATTTATTTCTATTATTATTTTAACAGATGCTTGACTGAAAAATGTAATTCTTATTAAATAATAAATTGCAATAATAATAAAATAAAAATAAAATAAAAAAAAATTTAAAATAATAATAAAAATTGCATACATATTTTCTTTTTATTATATTTATTATATATGTTGAGGTGTAAAAGTTCTGTATAGTTCTGTATTTTATTTTATTTTGATAATATAATAAAATAATTAATGCAAATATAATTTTTATACAGTTTGTCATGTACCATAATGATGACTTTGAACAAATGCCCGATGTGAGATATTATTATAATAATTATTATAACATATACTGTAAATAATGAATATATAAATAAACTGATAAATATAATTTATTTATTTTCCAGTTAATATTTTATGTATTTTAGTGTACATATATATAACTACTGTCAAAACAATTAATTGCGATTAATCGCATCCAAAATAAAAGCTTTTGTTTACATAATATATATGTGGGTGTGTACTGTGTATATTTATGATGTATAGTTAAATACACACACATGCATGTATACAAGACAAAAATATGTTTGTTGATGCAGTATATAAAATATTAATATTTATATATAATATTAATTTTATATTAACATAAATTTACATACATGTATATATATATATAAAAATATATATACATGTTTGTTTTTTTCATAAATATACACAGTACACACACATATATTATGTAAACAAAATATTTTATTTTGGATGCGATTAATCACGATTAATCGCGATTAATCGTTTGACAGTACTAATATATTTTAATATATTAGATTTGTTTACAATAACAGATATAGTGCTGTATTTTAAAACTGATAGCCGGTGAACAAGGTTTAGCTTTCCTGTGTATGCCATACACTATTAGCTGGATTTCCAGCGTCTGAGATACTCACAGCAAATAAAGTGTGTAGATTGAGCGATCCTGTGGCGGTGATGCTAACGTCTGCTTGGGGAGCCAGACTGATTCTACAGTGCGCTAATAACGTGTCTTCGGTGGACGTGTTCTGTGAACACAACGTGAACAACATGAAATGGGTTTTTGATCACTTGGAAACTGAATGTTCCAGAGAGGAAACTAAGTAAATGCAACTTTATGTTTATGTTTGTGTTTATGTTATCTTTAGCCAACAAGATCAAGCAGGTTTGGTGGTTTGTCTTCGTCAAGCTTGTCACTTTTAACCATGTGTTGATTTGTTTCCCGGGAGATGAGTGCAATTTCTGTATCGCAAAACTTTAGAAGGAGTGTAAAAAGAGCGAAGGTTACCGTGAGCGGGTTGAGGGAGAGATCTTCCTGCGAGGACGAGTCGACGGTGATGACTCGTGGAAGAGCGCAGCTCGAGCCAGCCGTCTGGGATCAACAAACAGAAGTCTTAAAGGGACAGTGCAGCCAAAAATTTTAATGTGTTGCTAATTAACATCCTCAGTCCATCAAACAGTAAGGAAGATTTGTAACTGAAACCGTGAGTAAAGGCATAGCAGGCAACATGAAATTAACACCCGTGGCTATTTAACGATATATTAAGGTGCTGCTGGAAAAGTTTCAGATTCTACAGTCTGATAAACAGTTCACTAAAAAGAATCAGTTCAAAAGAATGATTCGTTCGTTCACTCCATGGCTCTGGATTACAGCTAATAACGTTATTCATAACGATCAGTTTCTTGCACAAGCTGATCGTTTCGCTTCATAAGACCTCGATATATCGTCAGGAGCCACAGGGATTCATTCTGTTTAGTTTCTGAGCATTTCTTTGTAGTTTTGGGCTTAAATATATTGATTGAAGAATCTGTAAACATAAATGCACCTGATCGATCTCCAAGTCTGAGAGGCGCAGGAGTGTGTTAGCGTTTCTGGTCACAGCGAAGACGTTTAACGTGAAGAGAAGCTCAGATACGGGAAACACGCCGAGGTTTTGGATCTGCAGAACAAATAGTTACTGGAGAAACATCTTCATATTTATTCTGTTCAGATGCACAGCGTATGATTTGCTCTGAAGAATATTATTTAAACCCTTGTTTGTAAACGAGGAGCCGACCTGATAAGAGATGTTGAAGGGTGGTCCGGTCCCAACAGGGAGGCTCTGGTCAAACCCAGGTTTGAGATCAAAACGAGACGGGCTGGAATCTCTGAAAGAAGCGTGAATCGTTCAATATTAAATAATCATTGATTAGCTTTAAGATTTCTCTGGTATTACCTTGTGAAGAGAATATCAGCCTCATATTTCAGATTATGATAAATGTCATTGATGTTGTCCTCTGGAGACAATTCTTCACCTTCACTGCGATGAAACAAATAGATAAATCACACGAAACAAATCAAACAAAAATGACTGAATAAATAAAAATAGTCACATTCATTTTATACACCAACAAAAAATGTAAAAATCCTGAGATGAAATTCTCATCAGTTCAAAGGTCGCGACCTCACCTGGAGACCTTCAGCGTGATCTGGACGTAGTTCAAGAAGATAGATCTGTTGAACTCAAACTCCAGTCGAAAAAATACCTGGAGAAACCAAACCAAACCAAATGTTCAACCAAACACAACACAGAAGCCAAGCGAAGCACAAAAGGCACCTAAAGGACGCACTCTTCTTCTGTTCTGTGGTGATGCAGGTGAAGGCGTCTCACCTGAGCGTGTGACCTCAGGAACGGCGCGCTGACGTTGCAGCTTCGGTAGAGACTCGTATCATCAGAGTTCGGGCACGCGATCGTAATGTCTGAAGGTGCCTGAAGAAAAACAAACGTTCAGTTTCAAACCAAAGCATTTCTGCTGAGAAAAGCACATAAATGAAGCTAAGTAAATCACTGAATGGACCAAAAGTGGTTTTAGTAATAAATATATTGACTTTACAAGTGTTTGATTTGCGTAATATTGAACATCAGTCTATCACTTAAAGATACAGTCCATATAAACTCATTTAACAATTCAGTTTCAATTTCATCCGGAATAAATTGTTGATTTATGTAAACATGCATCAGTGGCCGTTGGCTGTTTTATTTTTCAGTGTTTCATTTTTATTTTGTTTGTGATTATGGGTTTATTTTTAAATATATATATATTTTTCTTGCAATAATTATTCATATAATTTATATTCAATAATATAAAGTATTTAAGAACTTAACGTAACTTTTCCGTCAAGATTTTATTAATTTGCATGACTTTTCCAGGTCTAGAAATCACACTTCAGTTCCTCACATATCCAGGTTATACAAGATCACGGAAACACTGGTTATTAAATAAAAACGGCCGTTGTTAAGGAAACAAATTAAAATAAGAAATATGGTTTCAGTTTGCATCTTGATTATTTATTTTTTTAATTTTTACATTTAAACTTCCAGTGAATTTACATAATGTTTAAAGTCATTTGTGATTAAAATATTTTAAATGTAATTATTTCTAAAATCTTCTTAATTAATTATTTTTAAATAATTTAATTATTTTTAGCAAATAGAAGTGTCAATTTCATCAATTATTTTAGAACAAAATATAAATTTATTAAAAATGCTGCTAGGATGTTTCTAGCAAAATTAACAAGTTACTAGCGTGTGTCTAGCAAGATTAGCAAGTGACTAGCATGTTGCTAACATGATTAGCAAATTACTAGCATTGCAAGATTAGCAGGTGACTAGCACGTTGTTAACAAGATTAGCATGTGACTAGCATGTTGCTAACATGATTAGCAAGTTACTAGCATTGCAAGATTAGCAAGTGACTAGCACGTTGTTAACAAGATTAGCATGTTACTGGCATGCTGTTACCCTGATTAGCAAGTGACTAGCACGTTGCTAACATGATTAGCAAGTTACTAGCATTGCAAGATTAGCAAGTGACTAGCACGTTGTTAACAAGATTAGCATGTGACTAGCATGTTGCTAACATGATTAGCAATTTACTAGCATAGGAAGATTAGCAAGTGACTAGCATGTTGCTAACATGATTAGCAAGTTACTAGCATTGCAAGATTAGCAAGTGACTAGCACGTTGTTAACAAGATTAGCATGTTACTGGCATGCTGTTACCCTGATTAGCAAGTGACTAGCATGTTGCTAGCATGATTACCAAGTTACTACCATGCCGCTAGCATGTTTATTGCATGATCAGCATGTTACTTGCATTTTGCTAGCATGATTAGCATAGGTTACTAACATTTTGCTAGCAAGATTAATAAATAACTAACATGTTGTTAGCATGATAAGCAAGTTACTAGCATGTTGCTAAGATGATTAGCAAAGGTAACAAGCATGTTGCTAGCATGATCATTATAAATATAATTAATTTCAATGACTGTTCCATGTCTATAAATAACACTTAAAAATGGCAGTTGTTATGGAAACATGATTACAGTTTAGATCTCAGTGCTTTTGCTGTTTCAGCTTGTTTGAAAATGTATTTTCTTTTAATTGAAATAATTTTAAGCTCTGGTTGAGCAAAAGTGTTTCTTCTGAGGCTCCACTGAGATTAGGATGCTGTCTATGAAGTCACTGAGGTCTAGTGAAGAGACACACACACACACACACACACACACACACACACACACACACACACACACACACACACACACACACACACACACACTCTTGGCCCCTGATAAACATGTGAAGGTGAGACTGGACCGAGCACACCTTCAGCAGCAGACTGGAGAACTGGAGGTTTGGAGAGTGTGTGATGTGCAGGACCGTGCCGTATGCGTTCTCTCCTTGGTTCTCCAAACGCGTCTCCACCAGGACTTTCCTCCGACTGGCCTCCACCATGCGCTCTCCGCTCGTCCTCGTCCTCTGGTGGACACACGGGGGCCACGAGGAGCGCTCATGTCGCTCGCAGAACTGCCTGAAACACACAAACCACAGGCTTTTTTAGTCCTGTCTTCCATTACAACAAAGAATCAAAACATTCTTAAATCATGATACTCTTTCTTTCCTGAAAAATTCATTTCTGTTTAAAACAAGAAGGAAATATCTGCCAATGTGGCAAGATCAATAATCTTGTTTGCATTTGATTGTTTTGTTTTAAACAAGAACTAATAAAATGTAGATATTATTGTAAATCGTTTTGCATTTGTAGATACATCTTGATTCGAGAATGTTTACTAGAAAACAACACAAAAACACTCAGTAAGTAAACTGTAAGGCCAGCAGGAGCCCAGCAGACGGACAGAGGAGCGAGGAAGAGCACAAGTGTGTGTGTGTGTGTGTGTGTGAGGACAAACCTGCGGTCTAACAGATCAGAGCTGCTCTGAAGGACCAGACTGGGAACACACTCATCGTCATCATCACAACCGTTCCAGAACGGAAGCTGCAGAGACAGAAACCTCATTCAGAAGCTTGAGAGACAAAGGTGTTTTCAATCTGTGTTTGTGTGTGTGTGTGTGTGTGTGAGAGAGTGTGTGTGTCTCTCTCTGTGTGTGTGACCTCTGACTGTAGACTGGTGGGCCAGCTGTCGTCCAGCACCGGTCCTTCATCTGTGCTCTGCAGGCCGATGTTAACAGTTAAGGTCAGGGGTCGTGTGTAGTCGGTCACTTCCTGTGTGAACAGTAACAGTCAGCACTGCAAAAATTATTTCACATGCATTCTTATCAAAAATTATTCGATCAAGATGCAATTTATTAAGAAAGAAAATGAAGTTAAAAAAGGGTAAGAAAAATATTACTGTTTTTCTTTTCAGTTGACAGGTTTTTTCTTTCTTGTTTTAAGAATAAACTCAATACATTTTAAAGGTTTTCTGAACAACTCAAAACTCATTGTGCATTTTGCTTCTCAAGTAAATCTTTATTTAAGAACGTTTACATTTTTTACTGGAAAAGAAGACGAAAATATTATGTTTTGTTTTCCTTTTTTTAACTGCAGAAATCATTATGCATAGGTGCTACAAACACATATCGACAAGTGTAACTATGGTCGAGACTCTGTCATGTTCTGTGCTGAAATATATTCTGTAAATATAATAAATATATAATATGACTGGAATGGATATTTTCTTTAAAAACAATTTATTTTTTATTTTTTATATTACATGGTCCTCTGGAATATTCGATGAATCACAGCATTCTGTATTTAAATATTTCTATATAATGACACTAAACTGATATCTCACATACACACGCATTAAAAAGATTGGTGTTGATAATTTTTAAATGATTTGGAAAGAATATTCTTCTGCACTTATTAGATAAAAAATACAATAAAAACAGGAACATTGTGAAATATTATTGCAGTTCAAATCATCTGTTTTCTGTGTGAATCTGTGTTAAAGTGTAATTTATTTCTGTGATGCTCCGCTGTATTTTCAGCATCATTCCTCCAGTCTTCAGTGTCACATGATCTTCAGAAATCATTTCTGATTATTATCAATGTTGAAAACAAACAATATTTTTGTGGAAACTATGATACATTTTCTTTCAGGGTTTTTTGATTAAATGAAAGTTGAAAATAACAGCATTTATTTGAAATTCAAAATATTTTCTAACATTATTAATGTCTTTACTGTCACTTTTAATCAATTTAATGCATCCTTGCTGAATAAAAGTAGTCATTTCTTGCAAAAAAAATAAAATAAAAAATCTTTCAGACCCCAAACTTTTAGATGTGAGTGTAGCCTCTAGATCCATCAGAAAGGAAGTGATGTAAGCCCATGCACAGGAAGCGGCTCACATGAACGTGGAAGTAGACTTGCTGGCAGTAATCTGAGTCTGGCTGCAGGGTGATGTCTCTGGGCTGCGGCTCTTCAGTGCTGTCCAACACGGCTCTGGGGAAATATCTGCTCTCCTCGAAACCAAAGCTGTACCTCAGCGCTGAACAGAAATCTCAGTGTCAACAACAGCAACGTCTCTGTTTATGCTCCCATTATCCAATACATAGTTATTGTATGGTTCATAATGCAACTCACACTCTTAAAAATAATCATCTTGAGCTCCAATACAACAGTCATCCATATAAACTTTACTGGTGAGACACTGGTTTGCTTTATTCAGCCCGTAATTACTTTTTTTCCTCATAATTGTGAGATATAAACTTGCAATTGTGATAAAGTCAGAATGGCAGATTTTTTTTTTTTTTTTTGCTTGTGAATTGCTTGAACTGAATAATCAAAGTCATGAGTTTGGGTCAAACATACCAACTGTCTTTGGATCGGTCATCGGTGTCCGCGCTGTGACGTTCAGACAAACGGTGGCCAACATACACGACACCTCTCGACCTCCTCGAGTGCAGTCTTTATTAAAAACATTGATTTTTGAAGGCTCAAAATGAACGCTGATCCCCACGCGGACGACACTGCGAGACCTGTTTGAAAACACATCAAGTTATAAAACATTGGGAGATTTCAGGAGATTTCCATTATGATTCATTTTTCATTTCTACTTAAATCCCAAACGAGAAATCAAAACCGACAGAGATGAAACAATGTGAGCATATATTAAAAATACAGAATTACAGATCTTTTGATCTTGGGAGAATTTGATTAGAAACATTCAAAGTTCATGTTGAGATTACACTGTTTACATGTTTAAATCGATACTTGAAATACATTACAAAGAGTTAAGTGAAAAAAAAACATATTAATAAATATCTAAACAAAACAAACGAAATATAAAAAAATAAATACAAAAAAAAATTATGAAAAAAAAACATTTTATTTCAGCTAGTTGCCATGACGACATTTCTATTTTTTAATTTTAACTTGATGAAATAAAATAAAACTGAAAAAAAAATATATACAAAATATATTTTTTTAAATGACAAAACACTACAAATTACTAAAAATGTAAAATTAAAATTAAAGCGTAAAATATATTTTATAAAACTAATTCAAAATATTATTTAAAAAACGATATGTATTTAATATTATTAGTATATCAGTAGTACTAAAATAACAGTTACACATCCACATCAATTTACATCATATTAAAACTGTCCATTTGAATATTTGTGGAATTAAAGTGTATTTTAATAATACTTCATATAGTATTTTATATATTTTTATTTTCATAACGGATGATGGCTCAAGCCGCCACTGTTGTTTTAGTATATTTGGAATATTGTTATAGTTTTTCATTCATAGATTTTCTGTTTTATTAATCTTAAAACAATATTAATATTATTTAGATTTTCTGTTTTCATTTTAAAGTAATCATGTTGTGCTTTTGTAATTTAAAGAAAAATATGTCTATAGAGTTTTATTACTTTTTATTTTAGTTTTAGTTATTTTAGGACAATCTTAGTATCAGGTTAAACTAAATGAAAACGACAACTAGCTGAAGTATAATATATATATATATATATATATATATATATATATATATATATATATAAATAAATATATATATATATATATATATATATATATATATATATATATATATATATATATATATATATATATATATATATATATATATATATATATATATATACTATTATATTTTGTTTAAGTTTAAGCTTATGTTATATCACATTTGTTATGGTTTAAGTAGTGTAAGCTCACCAAAGCAGAACCACGGCCCCTAAAGAGCCCACGGACAGATCTATGAGCTCATCTCCATTCACATCCATCATCCCATGAACACTGCGGCCAAAATAACGCAGACCTGGAGAGACGTCACCAGCGGCTATTCTCTGAGATTAATAAAACATTAAGAAATAAGGTGCAAAAGGTCATACCTGTTGCCTTGACTGGAATGCCATTCAGTAATGTTTATGAAATATCGGTGACTCTGAGTCTTGCCTGTTTGTATTTGGGTTGGATGCGGTCTTGTTTGCCGTAGAAGAGATAGATGGCTCCTTTGTGATCGTCCTCCAGTGGTGCACCTACGATGAGCTCAGTGAAGCCATCACCATTCAAGTCCGGAAGAGCGGACATGGCAGCGCCAAACCGAGAATCATGGGTCTTCTCTGATGGTCCAAGAGTCCCGTCTGGGATGTAAGAGCCCTAAGGAATAATCAGAGAGAGTGAGGCAGGAAAACATTCATTAAAATGGCTTATGATTCAGCATTATGAAACTTTCATTTGTCAGGTTTTCTGCGATATCTTTGTTATCTACCTCCTTGTTTTTTACCAGATTTTTTTACTTAATATTATTCAATCCAACGTTTAAACACACCACTCAGGTAAAGTCTCTAGAGTTTATTTAGCTGTGGTGCTGTAGATTCAGGGAGAGTTGCGTAAACAAGCATTCTTTGAGAAAGCGTTACGGTCTTGTGTTCAGGATGATATCACCTGTAAACTGAGGGTGTAGATGTAAACTCGGCCTTTCTCCCACCCTTTGTAGAAGTACATGGGAGCGCCGACAAGTAAAAGATCCGTCAATCCATCGTTGTTCAGATCAATGGGTGCCAGCTCACTTCCATAATATGAGCCGATCTACAATTCACCAAAACACACTGTTAGCATTTGAGATCTGTTAGTCCACAGTGCATGTAGAGTTAACTCTTTTGGGTGTTTCTAGGTTGTATTAAAACTGCTATGTGGTTGTTTACTGTCCCAAGTCCACCAAGAGGCAAATGTGGACGTTTTGTTCTGATAATGACAGTCGTGATTCATCAAATGATGGTAAAAAAATATTTTTGTACTGACTCATGGGGTTTAGCATTCATGTGGGTCTTAAAAAGGTTTTATGCTGATGTAGAAATCTTAAACGTATGAAGTTATGGTTTTAAATGTTATATGCACTGCGGAAAAACAAACAATGTCTATCAATAGTTTGTATGCAAAAAATCTCGTCAGGCATATTTAGAACAAGAATCCTTAGATGATATTAAAGATTATTTAAGGATCAAAGTGCAAAAAGCATTTTAAATCACGATTCTTTGAAGCATTAGGTTTTGCCACTTTGTCAGCATGAAGTTTTGAATCATTTAAAATATAATACAATTTAGTATGATCACTTATTCTTTTGTGAATATTTTAATAAGTACAGGTCAGAATAAGTATTTAGTTTCATTTTTAGATGCTGAATGAAGATGGTAAATTATTTTACTCATAGATATTTGAAACATTAAAGTACACAATTTACTTTGATACAATATGCTTTCTATGAGTATACTATCACTTTTGTACGTTTGATTGGATGCAGTCACCAAAACGGCTCTCATCTTTGACCCAGAAATGTTTTGTTATTCAGAAACTCACTTTTCTCAGAAAACAAGACTTTTTAACTCATATCATTTTGCTTAAGTAAATATACTGCATCTTGGTATTTGGTAATATGACTAAAATCCTGAGGAAGAAAATCACTTTGCTGTTCAGTGTGACCAGAAGGTACAGTAAATGTCATTTACATATATTTATTGGTTCAATATTTATTTATTTTAGTCAAATGAATTAAAAAACAATGGACAAGTTGTTGTATATTCAAAAAAGTGCCGCTAATACAATGCATTGTATGCTATGTAGACATTTAAATAGAGAATATATTGATGTATTGTGTTCTCTTCAATATATTCCTTACATTTTCTTTTGCTCCTCTTTTAAAACCACCAATGAGCAAAACACATGCATTTCTTACACTAATCATCTTAGTGTATCTCTCAAGTGTGCACACTAGAAATCTTGGCAATGCTTGGCAGATACTTATTTCTTTGCAAAAACAAAACAGTTATACGTTTTTTAATTTACAGTAACCCACTGCCACGGTTTGTACCATGGTATTCTCGGATGTGCTTTGTAGTACCACATACAGTAGTTCTTTAAATCGTGGAAGTGTAGTATGTACTAGGTTTCACCTGCTGTCCGTAGAGCGAGTACAGTATGGTGAGGTTGCCGCTGTTGGTCAGTGTGAAGATGATGATCTTCCCCGTGTGGTTAAACCGAGGGGCTCCAGCGACGTACAGCTGACCGTGTTGAGCCGAGACCACCGATGACACCATGTACCCTAGAAACAAGCATCACAGTGATACATTATACTTAAATATGATCAATATTGCCTGCAGGCTTGGAGAAAATGCACAGTTCAAAGAAGCATTAATATAGTTTTCGAGATTAGACTAGTTTGCATTACTATTTTGGTTTCTAGTTAAGCTTGTTAAGTAGTCTTAAGTGCTACAAAATTGGTCGATACATATGTAAGACCTATGAGAAACAGTATGTCTATATACTTTGAACACTTTCCTTTCCGTTCCTAAAGCTTCGGTCTATTTAAAGTTAGTGGGTCATTTTTGATTAATGCATGCAAAAACCAATGCCATTCAGTGCCATCAATATCCAATCTGGTGCAATGCATCTTAATTTGGTGAGTTTTAATACATGCATGCATAAATTAAACAAGTTAACATTCTTAACCATTTCTTTTTTAAGGTTCAATAGAAGAAAGTCAGAATCATATCTTGATTAGGTTCTAACTAAAAACGGTTTCATGTTCTTACCCAGATACGCTCCGTGGTTCTTCAGTTCCTCTGGGAACTCTTTGATGTAAGAGGACTTGGCTGGGATGACTTTACCATGACGGGTTTCCTTAAGAACAGCTCCGTTCCAATCATACGCCCCGACGGCACCAAGCAGTATCCCGTCCTTTGAAAGAATGGTTTACATCATCAGTAGTTTTTACATTTACTTTTAGTTCAAAGGGAAATGCACACAGTAGAGTATAAAAACGGTGTTGCATCGGAGGTCTGGGTTCATGTACATGCACTCAGTGTTATGGGATCATGACAAACAGCCTGGCAGTGACTTCAGTGGTATAGAGAATGCAAACAGACAGATTTGCCAAACCTCTCTTGCACCAATTCTAGAGCTACTGCCAAAACTCTGCATGCATTAACATCTGGGACATTCAAACTCATAATGAACTGCCCATTCTTGACCAACACCACTCAACACTCGGTCACGCTGTAGTCCTAATCCAGTTCTGCTAGTCAGACTGAATGTACACTACTAGTGTAACTAACTAAATAAGAAACCCATGCACAACTCAATGGCACAATGCTAGAAAGTTGTAGGTTGTTGCCAAGACATTTCAATGCAGTTGCTGAAGTGCTGTTGATGGTTTTATCAGGTTTGTTTTAGAGAAATGCATGTTTATTTTAATTTCTGTTTTTAATAATTATGTTATGTGATTGCTTACTGAAAAAAACCCAACTCAATTTCTTCTCATTTTTGATTGTATACCGCCCCCCCCATACACACATTTTTTTATCATTACTGCATCATGCCTCAAATGTCAATTTTAAATCAGCTGTGTTTTTTTCAACAAGTTGCAGTATAATGGCTAGAGTTCTCAAGCATGTAGCTGACTTCCCTTTGTGATTAAAATTGTGATTTGAAATCCTGGATGCATGCGAGTGAGAGCAGCAGTCATCTGTGAGTCTGACTGGAAGCTTAAAACTGGCTGCGTTCACTGCCAAAGTTTTCTCATGCAATGTCGACGTGGACACTTTGACAGAGTTCCATGGCACATTTGCACAATAAACTCTCTCCAATGCACTCAGTGCGTCTTTCCATTCTCGTTTTATTAACAGTGCTTGCAAAGGCAAACCCCTGAACAGACCCTAAATCCAGAGAATTAAACTTCAGTAACTTCTGTGCTAAAGAAATGAACGAAGGCTCAAATTGTGTGGATTATTTGAGGAAAACACACATGCCGCAGATGCAGAGTTAAACTGGTAAAAGTAAAACTATTCATGTCTAAATAAATTCCATTTCAGCATTTGGAGCATCACCAGAAAAACTGATAACGCTTGGAGTAAAGTAAAGGTAAAACAAAACAAAATGTTACTTTACTGTTACACTGAAATATTTAAGTGAATTCTAATACAGTTAATCAACACATCTTTGATGGAATTTCGGTTAAAAGAACAATAATAATATTTTGAATTAGATTTTATTTTTAAATTTTGTTTTTAGCATTTTTATTTATTGTTGTGTGTATAAAAGGTATCACACTATTATGCCGCCTTCTAAGATACTTTTATCCAAAATCTAAAGCTGCAAAATCTTTGGTGGCAAAGTCAATCCCAGAATGCATTGCAGGTTTAGCAATGCAGATGATGTGAAGGAAATGTTAATTAGAAATTTACTTAATAATTGAGTTTTATTTGACTGTAATTGCTATTTGTATAGTGTAAAGGCCTTTTGAGTGATCTAAAACAGTCACTTTTTACATTTTATTTCATTTTTGTTTTTGATTATATTCAATTTGATCAATTTCTCCAATGTAGACGTTTGACAGCAAGCGCATGAGTCTGTGTCAGAGACCCAAGCTAATACACCAACTCCCACCAACTCATTTTATTTCCATCTGATTAGGTTTTGTTTACTGCATTCTTGACGGACGCCAAACTCTTTTCCTTATAAAACAAAACAAAGTGATTCCTTTAAAAATATTTGCAGCCACAAGCAAATAAGGCTTTTACAGATACAGACAGATGTACGCATTAAAACACAAGGGCACGTGTGTGAGAGTGTTTGTGTGAGGTTCCTCGCTCGAGAAGCCTAATTCAACAAAACCATATGTGTTCTCTGGACCTCGTTCCCTCGGAGAAGTCAAAACAACTTTCCGAGACGTTATCTCTCATCTCGAATTGCCACTGTCAAGAGCAGCTCCTGGAAACCACCAGTGAAATTATGATGGTTTCTTATTTATTTTTTTATTGGTTTATTTTCCTTCATTTAACACGAAAGGAGCCCCAGACCTTCAGTCTTCTCTCCTGCATGAGATTACTCCAACCGAGAGAGAAGACGTGTCAAATAGTCCTTCCCTCAGAAGACGGTCTAAACTGTCTTCATGCCGCTCACAGCATGTGGAACAGCTTCAAACATAAACAAGCCTTATTTTCATTGAAAGATTGGCGTTTCATGCTTCCGTTGTCCCTTAAAGTACGGACGGTGCCTCAAGTATATCTTCCCATGGGCATCGAGCGGTAAACAAAGCATTCTTTCAATAACTCTTTATTTTGATTGATGCTTTAGTTTGTGCTCCAGGCTAACGGCTAAGTGTGCAAAGAGCAAAATAACAGCATTTCATGCACCTCGCTGAGTACGTAATATAATTCTCCGCACATTAGCTCGATTATCAATATTTCTTCTGCTTGGAAGGGATGGAGATGCACTCACCTCCACGACATGTGAAGAGAATCCAGCTTGAGACATCTGCAAACCAAAGGCCGTGCCGTTCTGGTTGGTGCCTGCAGAAGAGTAAAGAGATTTTGGTGTTAACTAGTGTTTTCTGTGATATTCCGGTCTCTATATATGGTTTAAGCATGGGTTTATGATAGGGATGCACGATATTGGATTTTGGCCGATATTCGATATGCCGATATTTTCAAAATAATTTTGGCCGATGTTGATACCGATACCGATATATATATAAAAATTTTCGCCTGATATATTTAAACTTTAATTTTACTGAAGAGAAATCCATGTATCTCTTCTGTACTGATTCTACCATAAATGTATTATTTTACAAATGTAGACAGACATTCACACCTGAAAAACAGGTCAATTAATTCACTTGGAGAATATTGGTTTGGCTCATCGGCAGAAATATTCATATTTCTTAAATATTCATGATAAACATAATCATAAACTAGGGATGCACGATAATATCGGCACAACATCGGTATCGGCCGATAAAAGCTTAAAATGACCATCATCGGTATCGGCCGATACCGATGTTGTGCCGATATTATCGTGCATCCCTAGTTTATGATTATGTTTATCATTTATTCACTGAGTTCAGAGGTCATACCCTCCAAGCTGAAGATCTTCTCTCCTAGAGCATCCACGATATCCTTCAGGGCGGACTCGTCGGTGACGCTGAAGAAGTGCTCCTCGGGATCACTGGCGATGAACTTGATTTCCCTCAGGAAAGCTTCAGGATTGATCCCGCGCCGATTATAGGAGCCAAGAACCTGGAACGGCAATGGAATGACCAATGGAGCGAAGTAAACCTGAAGAACACATCTGGAGGATTCCACTGGAAATAGACAGAAACTCACCGCAATGGCGTACAAGGTGATATTATCCTTCTCACTGTCCTCCACGGCTCTCCGTAGGTTTGGGCTGTCGTGCGATTCTCCATCAGTGATGACAATCATGACTCTCTTAGCCTCCGGACGACCTCCGTGTTTGAATGCTTGAGTTCTGTTATACAAAAAGAAAGAAGATATATTACGTCTCTCATGAGAGTTGAGAGTTTATAACTTAAACGTCACTGTACCGAGCCTCATTGATGGCGAGAGCTGTCCGTGTTTCTTCTCCGCCTCGCTGGTCGATGTTCTTCGCTGCCTCGACAACCTCCTCAACCGTACGGAAATCATCCAGCCGAAACTCGTGCACCACTCTCGCACCATACTGGACCACCCCTACCTGGACAACACAACGCCTGGTGAGATAACTTTAACATGTCTTGACATTCTTAGTATTTGTAACGCATCAAAAGAATTATAGTACAAGCCCAGAGTTTCATAAATCAAAGTCTGATTTTCCAGAATTCAGACGCACCTGTATCTGTCCTGGACCGACGTAAAACTTCTGCAGCACATTTATCAGAAAATCTTGAACCTCAAACCAGGGGTAGATAGAGTTGGATCCATCTAACACAATCACTATGTCCATGTAGGTCTCGCACCCTGTGGAGAAACTGCTGCCGTCAATATGCATGTGATCTCCGAGTCTAAATGAGAAGGATCTTGATCAGTGAAGAGTTTGGCTTTACTCTGAAAGGCTGGAGCGATGCTGTGGGTGAAGCTGAAGCTGCTGTTGACTCTTGAACAGATGCCTGTGCTGTAGTAGGAGCTTCCACACTCGTACGACCACAGTGGCCCGCACGCCTCAAACACAGTCAGCATCAAACCATTTTCAGAACAGATTTTGATTTTTACATGGAAAATTATGATCTTTTTGCATTAAGCGTATTACCACAAAGCTGTTGTCTTTGGGGTTGGAGGTGAGAGTCATTCCCATCCTCATTTTCTCTTTGCGTTCAGACACATTGTTCAGGGATATCTTTCCTTAAAAACAGCCAAAAAATATTTTGTTAAATTTTGCCTTTCTTACAGTTTAAAGGAACAGTTCACACAAAAACTAACTTTTGCAGGACATCTAAGATGTAGGTGACTTCCGTGAGTAGAAAACTCAAGAAGCTTTTGAGCTAAAACCATGGTCCTTTGTGATTCATTAAATGCAAGTCAATAGCTGACCATTTTTGAGAACAAAAACTAAAAATTATAAATAGGCCACAGGAAATTAACAACTGTGCCTCCTGACGATATACTGACGATATACTCCTGACGATATAATGATAAGTCTGTGCAACATTATCTACAACATTATTCCCAATAATCCAGAGCCTGATGTCTGGTTCAAGAACGAATCATTCTTTTGAACTGATTCTTTTTAGTGAACTAGATGAATCAGTTCACCAAATTGGACTGAATCAACTGAATCGTCAATTAAAACTAATTTTCATGCACCGTACAGTCACTGTGACTCAAAGTCAGCCAAAATAGAGGCGTATCTGATGCTATGATGAATAAACTCATTCAGTGCTCCAGTTCCTCCAAAAGTTACTGAACTGAGCCAACACTTCGATTCGAACCGGAGATGAAGGGACCAAACGAAAGTTTTTATGGTTTCTCATTGTTTATGTAAAGAGGTGAGCTTAAGAAGACTGGTTTATTCATTTTATATGCTTTAGACAAGTAAAACGTATGGCATTTCACATCATTATTGGGTGCTTTAATAATATAATTGGATATTTGTGATGTCATTGCATGATTACCCAAATTAACTCGTGAACTGAAGTAGTTCATTGAAACGAACTGTCTGAAAGAACCAAATCTGATTTCCCCGTTTGTCCCGAGGCTCTGGATTACAGGTTATAATGCTGTAATTAATGTTCAGTCTCTTGCGCAGACCAATCGTTTCGCTTCATAAGACTTCAGTATATTGTCAAAAGTCATGGGTATTAATTTTGTGTTCCTTTTTTAATTCTCAAAAACAGGCTGACTTGCATTTTCTGAATCACGAAGGATCACGGTTTCAGCTAAAAATCTTCCTTGATTGTTCTACTCAAGAAAAAGTCACCTATGTCTGGGATGGACTTAGGCTGTGTAAACTAACAGCACATTTTCATTATTGGGTTAATTATTCCTGTTGAGGAGTCGGATGGGTGAAATGATACCTAAATGCAGTCGTGTGCAGTTTGTTGCAGGTTTGCTGTCTAGTGGACATCTGTAGACGTCCCCTGTCTGGTGTTCACCGCTGCTCTCAAAGGGAGCTCCGACCAGGAGCCTGAAATACAAGAATATACAGTGTTTGTTGATCAGGTTTAATTGTTTGATGTAATCTTCAAATAACGCATGATGCTTTATTAAAATCTAGTTTGGGATTTTTGTTGTACTTTTACAGCTTTAACTGTTGTTTTTATTTGAGAATAAATTGGTGAACGGTGGCAGATCATTCCAAATAGCCATTTTATGAGAAACACAGCAGAAGTTGAACATTACAGCTGCGTTCCAGTCGAAGTCATTCCCTCCCTGCTACGAGGAAAACCCAACACAAGCCCAGCAGCAGAGAACCACTTCGCAGCTTTTCCAGCTTCTGAGGTACGTCTGAGACGGAGCCAATACCAGAAACCAACAGCAAACTCTGTAATGCTGTTCACGTAGAGATCAAGACGTTTAGAACTGCGATGACAAACCACATCCCAGAGTTTGGCCTGTGAAACCCATCCATGGCAGTGTTTACATTCCTCCCCTGCCACTGCGACCAGCCATGTGTACTGAATCACAGATATATCACTGTCAGTCAATTTCTGCTCTTGTCATATTGTCAATATTGGGGAAAAACTGCATAAACTAGTTTAAGTGGGTTTGTTGGTATAAACTGGGTGGTTTTCACTAGTTGGAATGATATAGTTGGAGAGATTTATAGAGGTTTGGGGCACTTAGACCAGCTAAGCGAGCTGAGAAACTACCTTATGCTAGTTTAAGATGTTTTTTGTTGTTTGTTTTAACTGGCCACCATTGTGGTTTTCACTAGTCAGGATGGTCTTTGATGGTTTTACCTACAAACACGTGTTTTGTATCACAGTCAGCCAATTCTCAGACAAAAAAGAAAGGTGGTTTGTTGGTTTTGCATTCAAGACAATGTAGTTTTTTGGGTTTTAGAGAAGTTTTGGACCCTAAAAGTTTGGGACACCAGGCTAACAAACCAATTCAGTTTTTCTACTCTAAAATGTCAATATTAAAAAAAGAATTCAATGTGATCAAACTGTTTATCAAGCAATTTCTGAGTAAAACATGTTTCTACAAAATGTTTCTTCCATTTATCGTTTTTCGGTGTACCATAGTAGGATTTGTTTTTCTTTAAGTCACATGACAGATATGTTTTTGGGATGTGCAGCACTCTCAGTTCCCACAATGCACCACTTTCTGAACACCAGTCTTTATTGGAATGTACCATTAGTCTTTGGCCCCCGTAGTGAAGGTTTAGTCTATCCTGAGGCAAAGTTATTTCAGGAACGTCAAGTTCAACTCGGCTGTTTTTCAAAGCCATCCGATGCTAATACAACATGTCAGGACTTTCAGAATAAATTGGAACTCAATGTCTTAAAGGATGACAGATGAGTTTCTTTCTCATCCTAACTAAACGTATCCCAGCATACTCTTTTATGAATAGTTAAGTCTTTGTTTACTAATCATTATGTTAATCCAAACCCATATGTTATTTACTTAGCCTTTCATTTACATTCTGATAGAAGCCAGGACAGTAACTGCTTGGTGAATCCATCCAAATGTATTTTATTTGGATAACTAATCTCTCTCTTGCAGTTTAACCTTATTTTGGGAGGTAAGCAGCTAACTATATGATTGCAAAATGGTGGAGAAATTGTGCAAAGGTTTGCATTCACTCTTACAGCACTGATTGGTTTTCATAGCGTTGAATTATCATTCAAACTAAGTTTGCACAAAATAAACATTGTCATGTCATAGATAAAACAAAAATGCACCAAGAGGTTAAACATTAGGACTTGTAACTGAAAGGCTGTAGGTTCAAACCCAATCAAGAGTTGACTGATAAACTACACAATTCACTAAACACCAATTTTGAGGGCAGTGTTTCAGACTTCTATAGTTCAGCTTTTCCAGGTCCTGCTACAGTTTGCACCTTTTTCACAGAAGTTTGCACTATTTGCATTTAGAGGTATGCATTTTATGCAAAGCGACTTACATGGCATTCCAAGTTCATACATTTATTGGGAATCAAACACTATTTTGTATAAAAGAGCTGTTAGTGTATATTTTCCTGCTAAAACAGCCAATTGCATTTGGTTGTATTGTTCACTGTTACTGGATTTGCATAATTTAATATGTGTTGTAACAATGCAGCTGGCATACTCAAATTAGGGTTAACAGCATGTGCAATTCATTTTTTAGTGGATTTTCCCCTTTGGCTTTGTTCATACAAATGTATCTGTCTCAAATCCGTTTAATTGCAGGTTAATTGTGTTTGTGTGAAATCCGTAGATTTAACCAACCCAATTTGTATGTGGTCTGAACTCTGATTAAAATTGTAATTTTAGTAATGCATTTCAGTCTAAACAGTAGAATCAGATTAGTATTAGTTGCAATATCCCATGTATTGACTTCACTGCCTGTACAAACGCATCGAGTTTCAGCACTCGCTCAGCGACGGTGAAGACGCTCAATTCTTAATATTGGATTTAAAAAACGAATCAGGTGCAAAGCCACTTTGTGTTCATCCAGGAGCTGTAATAACTGTAGCATACATCACTTCTGATAAAAGCATCTGCTGATGACATTAGCTAAAAAGCCAGCTGAAATATAGACTGATGTTGTTGTTAATCTTGCATATCTGAACATGTTGACATGTGGATACCAATATCCCTAAAGTACTACAAATTCTTCATTTAAGCTCTTGGGTTATGTTCAGTGACTATGACTTTATAGTGTTTAGCATAAATGTCAACCCAGTTAGCATGTAAATATCCGTAATAGAAAGCAATATTATGGACACAGGACTCATATTTTAGCAGGAAGCAATGGTTTGGAATTAAAATGCCATGATGGATTTGTTTCATCTTTTGTCTTCTCCAGATGTTAACTGATGGACTGGAGTGCTGTGAATTATTGTGATGCTTTTATCAGCTGTTTTTATCATTCTTTTATGTAAATCGATTTTTATTTCACGTGGAATTTAAGAAGAAAATACATCCAGACACTCCTTCATGTAAACAGGATGCACTCAGTCCTTGGCTAGAACAGCGGGACGGCATTTTTGAATAGTTTGTAACACTTCATTTTTGATGCATGTGTTTTTCAGAACTAAAAATATTTTCATGCATTAGTGCATGAAGCAAAACACTCTTTTGACTTTAAGTGACATTCTACAGAAATGGAAAAGCAGCATGCCTCTCAGTTCTGTGCAGTAAATCACTTTTCAGAGGGAAGTGCGCGCCGCACGGTTTGTCTTGAGATGGGACGCACAGGAGGGGTTTGGGAATAACAAACCACGAAACACATACTTTCCAGAGCTCACGCTCACAGACACAGGGTCGAGACAAGTGCAGATTCTTTCCACTTATTTCCCTGCGCACATCAAAGGCCCCCAGGTTTCTCAATGCTGGGGGACCACCAGTTCTCCATCAGTGATGATTAAATAACAGGAAGGATTAGGGATTGTGATGCTGTGGGAGTTTGGATAATGATATTCTTCTGTGTGTCTGCGCTTTTATAAGTCAAAGACAATACCCGGTGTTTTAAAGGCTGTAAACTGTGAGAGTGTAATCGATTAGTTTTACTATATAAAGGCCAGCTGGTTACAGTGTTGTCATAACGTTCACCTTGGAGATTGAAAAGGTTTCTTTTTTGAGACCCCACGAGCCCAAATTCAGACCCATAACAATAAAACCCATAGAAGAGGTGGGAGTTCAAAGGAGGAATCTTTATATTACCAAACTGCAGGGAGAGGAAGAGTAGATATAAGTCATGATCTGCAAGATTAACCACAATCTGATGTGATCCGACCACCTCAGAGAAAACCAGTGTTGAGCTGCTGCAAGAGCTTTTGAAGCACAGCAGCTGTGGTCAGAGAGTTCTGTGTGTTCTGATTGGTGGATGATGATGATGAGTGGATGAAGACTAGAGCTATCAAATAGTGAGAGAGTGATCTGCTCACCTGGTTATGTTCGTGGATATTTCGATGTGGAAAGCAGTTTGGAATGGAAATATTGATATTTTATTTGTTAACAACATACTTTTCGTACTTTAATTTCAGTAAATGTTATGAAATTGGAGAACTAAGCCAGTAGGGCTTGGGTGCCGAGTTGCATTCTGGGACGTTGCGGCCATGTTGCTGGCCTCGCACATGTAAACATACAGCAAGTTGAACGAGAAGAGCAGAGTTGGGAGAAAGAAAAAAGATGTTAAAATCACGAAAAGGTTGTGGGATTTATAGGGATACGCTAAATAGGGATGCCAGGGACCAGTATGTGGACAAAATCGTTACTATTAACCGTTTGGATCCATATGAAATTACCAACAAATAGTGGAGTACCGACGGAGACTTGCTGACACATTTTCGAATTACAGATATCTTCGGCTACCTTGTTTGTTTTGTGAGAGCCTACACTTCAGAATAGTTCAGAAGCTACAAGTCATTGGAGTCTCATGTGCAGTTCACGAATGGATGGGTTCAGGAGCTGCAGATCATAGAAACGGAACAGTGGCAAACAGTATACAGTAATCCGGTAAGCTGCGCTCTAATGTTACCTAGCTGCTAGTTTAGTAACCGTTAGTGCTAACAACCATTCACACATGGACTTTAACAATGTGTTCCAAAAGTGTAGTTAGTAGCTGTCAACCATCCCGTTTTTTCCGGGGTTCTCACATATTTGAGCTGTTTTCCCGCTGTCTTCCCGTTTTAGTATTTTCCTGTAAAATATCCCGTTAGCCCCTCCATCAGACCTGTCAAGTCTCTGTGTTGTTGTCCTGTTGCTACTCCTTGTCCTTCCAGTGAAACAGCTGTTTTCAAAGCATCGTTTTGCTTACTTGAAAGCAACCTTAGCATGATGTTGGGCTTTTTAAGATAGCATGGTTGTTGTGAGAGCACGATTTCACGCAAATCTGTAACTACAGTCACGTTAGACCTAGCTTCACAAATCGCTTAACGTTAGTTAATGCAGCAGTTTTGTAGTATGACTTTTTGCTGTGAGCAGAGGTATAGCAACAAACAGATGAATGTTGAAATTTCCCGTATTTTGGATGAGTAACCAGAGAAATTTCCCTTATTTTCAATGTTGACTTAAGCTATGTAAATTATTCAGATGTTATGGTCGCGCCTCCAAGCAGGAAAGCGGTGTAAAGTTAATCCATTCTCATTTTATTTTCCCCATGGCGATTATGTGTTGCGCTATTACACCCCACAATACAGCAACGGTTTACCATGGTTGAAATAGATTTTTAATTAATCAAATTAAGACACACGGATGAGAGGGAGTATGTCTAAAATCTGCGCAGCAGTCCGAGTGGCAGTAAAGGAGGCAGTAAAGGAGGCAGTCAACATGGCAGCCACGCAAAGTAATGACGTCACGACGCCCAAGCCCTATAGTAGTGCTGGCGGTGTCATTTGATTTGGATAGGAACTTTGGATTGTGAATCATCTGAGTCAGTTCGGGAGTTCAGAGCGTGATTCATTTGAGTCAGTTTAGGAGTTCAAAGCGGGTTCACGAATCATTTGAGTCAGTTTGGTAGTTCGGAGCGTGAATCATTTGAGTCAGTTTGGGAGTTCGGAGCGTGAATCATTTTAATCAGTTCGGGAGTTCGGAGTGTGAATCATTTTAATCAGTTCGGGAGTTCGGAGCTGGATCGCGATTCATGTGAGTCAGTTTGACAGTTCGGAGCGTGAATCATTTGAGTCAGTTCGGGAGTTCGGAGCGTAAATCATTTGAGTCAGTTCGGGAGTTCGGAGCGTAAATCATTTGAGTCTGTTCGGGAGTTCGGAGCGTGAATCATTTGAGTCTGTTCGGGAGTTCGGAGCGTGAATCATTTTAATCAGTTCGGGAGTTCGGAGCGGGATCGCGATTCATTTGAGTCAGTTTGACAGTTCGGAGCGTGAATCATTTGAGTCAGTTCGGGAGTTCGGAGCGTGAATCATTTTAATCAGTTCGGGAGTTCGGAGCGTGAATCATTTGAGTCTGTTCGGGAGTTCGGAGCGTGAATCATTTGAGTCAGTTCAGGAGTTCGGAGCGTGAATCATTTGAGTCAGTTCAGGAGTTCGGAGCGTGAATCATTTGAGTCAGTTCGGGAGTTTGGAGCGTGAATCATTTGAGTCAGTTCGGGAGTTCGGAGCGTGAATCATTTGAGTCTGTTCGGGAGTTCGGAGCGTGAATCATTTGAGTCAGTTCGGGAGTTCGGAGCGTGAATCATTTTAATCAGTTCGGGAGTTCGGAGCATGAATCATTTTAATCAGTTCGGGAGTTCGGAGCGGGTTCGCGATTCATTTTAGTCAGTTTGGCAGTTCGGAGCGTGAATCATTTGAGTCAGTTCGGGAGTTCGGAGCGTGAATCATTTTAATCAGTTCGGGAGTTCGGAGCGTGAATCATTTGAGTCGGTTCGGGAGTTCGGAGCGTGATTAATTTGATTAATTTAGAGTCAGTTTGGGGATCGCGAATCATTTGAGTCAGTTCGGGAATTCGGAGCGTAAATCATTTGAATCAGTTCGAGAGTTCGGAGCTTTTTTATTTATTTATTTTTTATTAAGCAATAAAAATATTAAAACATTAATACAGTACACTTAAAAAAAAAGTAAAAAAAAAAGAACATTAACAGATTTTTTTTAATGCCAGGGTAACAACATGAAAAACGAGGTAATAAAATTACATCTCAAGAAGGCACAAAAGACGAATATTAAGAGACTGTTTTCATAGCTTTCAAATTAATAGAACTTCGGATAGTTTCCATATACTTGTCTGAGTCCAATTTGAATAAAGAAAAAAGGGGTTTAGAGCCAGTAAACTTCTGTTTATGAATGTGAAATTTAGCTAACAGTAAAACATAAATTATTTAATATTTACCAGTATTCTCTTTTGAATAGAAACAATCCAAAGAAAGCATCATGAAAACAAAGAGAGAAGTCACTTACAAAATTACACTGAATAAACGCCAAAAAGTCTGACCAAAATTTTTCATTATAGGTGCATTGCCAAAATAAATGAATGAAGTCTTCTTCAGAAGAATGACAAAAACAGCAACTCACGTCAATGTCTTATATTTCCTAAGAAAGGCTTTAGTTGGGTAACATCTGTGAATTAACTTAGATGTTATTTCTTTTACTTTGTTGGTAAGCAGATATCTATGAGGCAAGGTCCATACTTTCTCCCAAGGTTTATTCTTCACAATACTATTCCAATAAGGGATTATTTTAGGAATCGTTATTATCTCTCTCTGAAAGAGAGTTTTAATTTTATAGATATTTTTTTTTGATGGTCTAAAAAAAAGCAAACAGAGCTTTTGAAGCACAGCAGCTGTGGTCAGAGAGTTCTGTGTGTTCTGATTGGTGGATGATGATGATGAGTGGATGAAGACTAGAGCTATCAAATAGTGAGAGAGTGATCTGCTCACCTGGTTATGTTCGTGGATATTTCGATGTGGAAAGCAGTTTGGAATGGAAATATTGATATTTTATTTGTTAACAACATACTTTTCGTACTTTAATTTCAGTAAATGTTATGAAATTGGAGAACTAAGCCAGTAGGGCTTGGGTGCCGAGTTGCATTCTGGGACGTTGCGGCCATGTTGCTGGCCTCGCACATGTAAACATACAGCAAGTTGAACGAGAAGAGCAGAGTTGGGAGAAAGAAAAAAGATGTTAAAATCACGAAAAGGTTGTGGGATTTATAGGGATACGCTAAATAGGGATGCCAGGGACCAGTATGTGGACAAAATCGTTACTATTAACCGTTTGGATCCATATGAAATTACCAACAAATAGTGGAGTACCGACGGAGACTTGCTGACACATTTTCGAATTACAGATATCTTCGGCTACCTTGTTTGTTTTGTGAGAGCCTACACTTCAGAATAGTTCAGAAGCTACAAGTCATTGGAGTCTCATGTGCAGTTCACGAATGGATGGGTTCAGGAGCTGCAGATCATAGAAACGGAACAGTGGCAAACAGTATACAGTAATCCGGTAAGCTGCGCTCTAATGTTACCTAGCTGCTAGTTTAGTAACCGTTAGTGCTAACAACCATTCACACATGGACTTTAACAATGTGTTCCAAAAGTGTAGTTAGTAGCTGTCAACCATCCCGTTTTTTCCGGGGTTCTCACATATTTGAGCTGTTTTCCCGCTGTCTTCCCGTTTTAGTATTTTCCTGTAAAATATCCCGTTAGCCCCTCCATCAGACCTGTCAAGTCTCTGTGTTGTTGTCCTGTTGCTACTCCTTGTCCTTCCAGTGAAACAGCTGTTTTCAAAGCATCGTTTTGCTTACTTGAAAGCAACCTTAGCATGATGTTGGGCTTTTTAAGATAGCATGGTTGTTGTGAGAGCACGATTTCACGCAAATCTGTAACTACAGTCACGTTAGACCTAGCTTCACAAATCGCTTAACGTTAGTTAATGCAGCAGTTTTGTAGTATGACTTTTTGCTGTGAGCAGAGGTATAGCAACAAACAGATGAATGTTGAAATTTCCCGTATTTTGGATGAGTAACCAGAGAAATTTCCCTTATTTTCAATGTTGACTTAAGCTATGTAAATTATTCAGATGTTATGGTCGCGCCTCCAAGCAGGAAAGCGGTGTAAAGTTAATCCATTCTCATTTTATTTTCCCCATGGCGATTATGTGTTGCGCTATTACACCCCACAATACAGCAACGGTTTACCATGGTTGAAATAGATTTTTAATTAATCAAATTAAGACACACGGATGAGAGGGAGTATGTCTAAAATCTGCGCAGCAGTCCGAGTGGCAGTAAAGGAGGCAGTAAAGGAGGCAGTCAACATGGCAGCCACGCAAAGTAATGACGTCACGACGCCCAAGCCCTATAGTAGTGCTGGCGGTGTCATTTGATTTGGATAGGAACTTTGGATTGTGAATCATCTGAGTCAGTTCGGGAGTTCAGAGCGTGATTCATTTGAGTCAGTTTAGGAGTTCAAAGCGGGTTCACGAATCATTTGAGTCAGTTTGGTAGTTCGGAGCGTGAATCATTTGAGTCAGTTTGGGAGTTCGGAGCGTGAATCATTTTAATCAGTTCGGGAGTTCGGAGTGTGAATCATTTTAATCAGTTCGGGAGTTCGGAGCTGGATCGCGATTCATGTGAGTCAGTTTGACAGTTCGGAGCGTGAATCATTTGAGTCAGTTCGGGAGTTCGGAGCGTAAATCATTTGAGTCAGTTCGGGAGTTCGGAGCGTAAATCATTTGAGTCTGTTCGGGAGTTCGGAGCGTGAATCATTTGAGTCTGTTCGGGAGTTCGGAGCGTGAATCATTTTAATCAGTTCGGGAGTTCGGAGCGGGATCGCGATTCATTTGAGTCAGTTTGACAGTTCGGAGCGTGAATCATTTGAGTCAGTTCGGGAGTTCGGAGCGTGAATCATTTTAATCAGTTCGGGAGTTCGGAGCGTGAATCATTTGAGTCTGTTCGGGAGTTCGGAGCGTGAATCATTTGAGTCAGTTCAGGAGTTCGGAGCGTGAATCATTTGAGTCAGTTCAGGAGTTCGGAGCGTGAATCATTTGAGTCAGTTCGGGAGTTTGGAGCGTGAATCATTTGAGTCAGTTCGGGAGTTCGGAGCGTGAATCATTTGAGTCTGTTCGGGAGTTCGGAGCGTGAATCATTTGAGTCAGTTCGGGAGTTCGGAGCGTGAATCATTTTAATCAGTTCGGGAGTTCGGAGCATGAATCATTTTAATCAGTTCGGGAGTTCGGAGCGGGTTCGCGATTCATTTTAGTCAGTTTGGCAGTTCGGAGCGTGAATCATTTGAGTCAGTTCGGGAGTTCGGAGCGTGAATCATTTTAATCAGTTCGGGAGTTCGGAGCGTGAATCATTTGAGTCGGTTCGGGAGTTCGGAGCGTGATTAATTTGATTAATTTAGAGTCAGTTTGGGGATCGCGAATCATTTGAGTCAGTTCGGGAATTCGGAGCGTAAATCATTTGAATCAGTTCGAGAGTTCGGAGCTTTTTTATTTATTTATTTTTTATTAAGCAATAAAAATATTAAAACATTAATACAGTACACTTAAAAAAAAAGTAAAAAAAAAAGAACATTAACAGATTTTTTTTAATGCCAGGGTAACAACATGAAAAACGAGGTAATAAAATTACATCTCAAGAAGGCACAAAAGACGAATATTAAGAGACTGTTTTCATAGCTTTCAAATTAATAGAACTTCGGATAGTTTCCATATACTTGTCTGAGTCCAATTTGAATAAAGAAAAAAGGGGTTTAGAGCCAGTAAACTTCTGTTTATGAATGTGAAATTTAGCTAACAGTAAAACATAAATTATTTAATATTTACCAGTATTCTCTTTTGAATAGAAACAATCCAAAGAAAGCATCATGAAAACAAAGAGAGAAGTCACTTACAAAATTACACTGAATAAACGCCAAAAAGTCTGACCAAAATTTTTCATTATAGGTGCATTGCCAAAATAAATGAATGAAGTCTTCTTCAGAAGAATGACAAAAACAGCAACTCACGTCAATGTCTTATATTTCCTAAGAAAGGCTTTAGTTGGGTAACATCTGTGAATTAACTTAGATGTTATTTCTTTTACTTTGTTGGTAAGCAGATATCTATGAGGCAAGGTCCATACTTTCTCCCAAGGTTTATTCTTCACAATACTATTCCAATAAGGGATTATTTTAGGAATCGTTATTATCTCTCTCTGAAAGAGAGTTTTAATTTTATAGATATTTTTTTTTGATGGTCTAAAAAAAAGCAAACATTTCCGATCATTGTGTCAGTTAAATTTACAGTAAGTACATGGCCATGGAAATGTAAAACCTTGCAACAGAAAAGACACACCAGAGGGAATGGCATTGAAAACAACAGCATATTCATACGCAGATACAGGGATATTATATTTCTGTAAGAAATCTGAGTCGTTGTAAAGTCTGCCTTGTGAATTAAAAAGCTGTCCAACTAAAAGAAGATTGTGTTCAAACCAGCTGTCAAAGAAAAGTGATTTATTCTTGTACAAAAGCTGTGTTTGTATATTAAGCACCAGGCCAAGAGCATCTGCTTATGGAAATTAGAAAGTTTGACAGGGATTTTTAAAATATAATTAGAAAGTAAAAGGAAATTCACCAACTTTGAAGAAAATATAATAAGGGATAATATTCCAAAGTGAACAGGGATTTTCTTCAGCCAATTAATTTTAAAAGTATTCTTTAAGGTAGTAAAATCTACAAAATCCAGTCCCCCTTGTTTAATTTGGTTCATTATTACAGATCTTCCTTTATCAACCTCCAAGGAAAGAGCAGCAGAAGTCAGTCGAGACAATCCTTCGGCTTTAGAGAGTAAAATTCTTCCTCTTATTGACAAATCTCTCTTGGTTTTTCACTATTAAAGGGTCGAAATTTATTTTGCATCTTGTTTTTTGGTCTTTATTAATTAAAATTCCTAAGTATGTAACTTGATCTTTCACAGGAACAGCAATAACACTGTTATTATTTCTGTATAATGTCCTGATGGCTTTACAGAAATGATCTCTAAACCCAAATTAGTCAAGAGCTTGAAAAACGAATTTGTGCTCAAGCGAATCAAAGGCTTTGTAGAAGTCTAAGAAAAGCATAAAACTGTTATTAGGAATGAGATTCTCACAATCTAGAAGATCTAAAATTAATCTTATGTTATTTGTAATATGACGTTTCTCCATAAAACCTGATTGCGATTCATCAATAATAGAATTAAGGTCGTCTTTAATTCTTCTTGCTAAAACTGAAGCTAAATGTTATAATCATTATTTAAGAGGGTGATGGCCTCCAGTTTTCTAGACACTCTTTATCTCTGTTGGGTTTGGGGATCAGGGAGATAACTCCTTGTGTCATGGTCGGTGGAAGTGCTTCCAATTCAAGACTTTCTTCCAATACTTTTAATAAGAAAGGAGATCCATTTTTAACAAACATCTTATATATCTCAGCGGTTAGACCATCACTGCCTGGACTTTTATTATGTTTTAAACTCTTAACTGCCTGTTCAATTTCTGATTGAGCTATATCACCGTCACAAACTTCTTTATCTTCTAATGAAATAACTTTAATTTGATTGACAGAATTGACTGAATTATCACAATATCTTGATGTATATAAGTTACTGTAGAATTTGGAACAATAAGTAGCTATTTCTTTAGGCTTATCAAGAACACTATCATTTGTTTGGAGACGATCTATAGAGACATTCATAACATTGGATCTTTCCAACCTAAAGAAATAGGAAGAAATAGTTCTGTTCTCATTTTTCCAGCCATTTTTTCCTGGATCTAACATATGCTCCCTTAGCTTTGGATCTGTACAGGTCATCTCATTTATTCTGTAGGTTACAGTATTCAGTGTGTTGAGTCTCTGTCAATGGTTCCCCAAAATAAAAATATGAACTGAAGATCCAGCACATAAAGATTTTAAAGGTATTGGTACCTTTACATTTTCTAGCTCCAGACTCAAATTAGCTGAATACTACACAGTCTGTCCATCCCGATTAAAGAAGAGGAGAAAGAGAAAAGAAAAAAGAAACCTGGAGCAGTTTGTGCTTAACGGTGGGTATCAAGAAAGTCATCTGCTGCATTGATTCTTCGAGGAGGACGCCACAGCATCATTCAGCCGAACTGATCTTTGGCAGAAATCCTTTTACCGTCCACATATGCAGACGGCCCTCTGAAGCCTTCTCTATTCCCTTCCTTTCTCACTCGTTCGACAAGAGGTCAAAGCTTGTTCCTGGCGTCTTTGGTGCTTTGTGTCAAGTCTTCAAAAATCCTGATTTTCCGATCTTTAAGGACGGCAGCGGTTCTGGCATCTCTCCAGATTTGATCGAGTCCAGTCTGTGGGCCACATCCAGCGTGTAGATGAGATGGTTTGCTATCCCAGGAGAAACTTTACAGAAGAAGTCGATTAGAATCTTTCAAACATCTTCTCCTCGCTGCTCCTGAATACCTCCTTTTGTAAGCATCCAGTTCGTCGCATTTCTCAGGTAGAACACAGCTCTCCTTTTCGAGTGATTCCAGCCTGCTCTGTAATGAGCTCAACTTGCTTGTTACCTCTTCTACTTGATTGCTCATAAACTCAAGCTCCTCAGTCACACTATTTAATGAATTCGTATGGTCTTTCACTGTTACCTGTTACATGCGATTCAGAAATTCCAACTGCATTTTTTCTACTCGCTCCAAAACTTCCATCAGGTATAAATTGGAAACCATCTGATTGTCTGACACTACTCTGTCGACCATTTTTTATTTTTTTGGAAGGCGGTTTAGATCAGCAGATAAAGTATTATTATGTTCCCTTCTACGTGTGTCAACTATAAAATAAGTGCAGAGCTTCAGCACATTGGTGTTACACAGTCACCATCTTGGCCGAACCTCCAGAGTTTGGAGTGGGTTCACGAATCATTTGAATCAGTTCGGGAGTTCGGAGCGGGTTTGCAAATCATTTGAGTCAGTTCGGGAGTTCGGAGCGGGTTCGCGAATCATTCGAGTCAGTTCGGGAGTTCGAAACGGGGTTCGAGGAGTCAGTTTGGGGTTCGCGAATCATTTGAGTCAGTTTGGGAGTTCGGAGCGGGATTCGCAAATCATTTGAGTCAGTTTGGGAGTTCGAAGTGCGATCGCGAATCATTAGAGTCATTTTGGGCATCGCGAATCATTTGAGTCAGTTTGGGAGTTCGGAGCGGGATCGCGAATCATTAGAGTCGTTTTGTGCATCGCGAATCATTTTAATCAGTTCGCGAGCTCGTTGCGGGATCGCGAATCATTTGATTCAGTGTGGGCATCGCGAATCATTTGAGTCAGTTTGGGAGTTCGGAGCGGGATTCGCGAATCATTAGAGTCATTTTGGGCATCGCGAATCATTTGAGTTAGTTCGGGAGTTCGGAGCGCGAATCAGTCCGTTCTGGAGTTCGCGAATCATTTGAGTCAGTTTGGGAGTTCGGAGCGGGATAGCGAATCATTTGAGTCAGTTTGTGGATCGCGAATCATTGAGTCAGTTCGGGAGTTCTTAGCGGGTTCGCGAATCATTTGAGTCAGTTTGGGGTTCGCGAATCATATCTGTATATGGATAGGCATTTTTAACTACTTTAGTAGCTAGTTCTAATTACGTTTTCCACGCGTGTTTAGGTGTGATATGTGAACTCGTATTTTTTGTTTTAATGATGTGCCTTTTAATAGTATCAAGTATATTCAAAAACTAAACAAATCGTGCCTAAAAAGTGCAGGCATCTAGGCTAATGTAAAGTTACATGATGAAGTCATACTAGTGCGTGTGGTGCATGTGCATTTTGAGTTTGTTCTTTCACTGCATTATTCGGTGTATTCAAATGCATTTATGAATGCATGTGAATGATCACAAAATTCAAGATATGGGGGTTAGAAAATGTATTTATTTATATCATTTTATGTAGTTAATCAATATCACACGAAGAGTGCCATTTCAGTTTTCTCCAAAAATCAGCATGATTAAAATGTGATATTAAGTTACTACAAACAATAATTTAATTACATATACAAAATGTTTGCAGAATAATGTAATATATGAATGAATAATAGCCTAAAGAACCTTTGTGCCAAAAGGGTTCTTTCTTGTCATTATAGAACCTTTTTAGAATAAAAGGTTCTTTGGAGTTGAGTAAAGAACCCTATGGTTCTATATAAAACCCCAATGAACCCTTTTTTCTAAGAGTGTTGTCCAGTGTTGGCAAGTCAAGGCGAGAGCAACACGAGTTCCTCAAAGTGGAAATATGCTCATTATTTCACTTTAGTTGAGCATAAAGACAAAAACCTTTTAGTCAAATGTAAGCTGTCTTTCTGGGTCGAATGTCCTATCCTAGCCCACAAATTTCCAATCCGTGCGCTCAGATTTTGTAAACCGTACCCTCGGTTTTTGAATCTGTACCCACGAATTCATAATCTGCGCGCACACTTTCGCAATCCGTTCCCATGGATTTGTAAACTGTAGCCTACTCACGGATTCATGCAGCAAGCTCCTACGTGTTAACATACAGCTTTAATGAATATTATTATGTGGAATGGGTCTACAGCAAAGTGTCTTAAGTGATTCTCTTTTAGTGATGAATGGATGCACTTTATTGGACTTCAAAATCTCGACACCCATTCACTGCCATCATAAAGTTTGGAAGAAACACGACTCTTTTAGAAATCTAATTGTATTCGTCTGAAAGAAGAAAGTCATTCACACCTAGGATGGCTTGCAGTGAGTAAATCATGGGAAATATATATTCAAGGTCACCATCAAGGTTTTAACTCTGGAGGATCTTTTTAAAGCAGTTTCTGAAGATGCAGTCTTACCATTTCCCCCCGTCTGCCTCGTGTTGTTGAACAGTATATCCAAACTGAGCCTCCTTCGACCCCTCAATGATTTGTGCATGTCTGGTGTCAATATTAAAGCAGGTCCGCTGCCCTGAAATAAACAAAAACAGCTTTTCAGTTTGATTCAGTTGAGTGTAAATGGATTCGAGACATGGTACAGAACCATTTGTAGTCTGTTATGTGTTTATATTGGTTTTTCATGCATCGGTTTTGAGAATTTGGTTCTGGATGGACATTCACAGCCTCTGGATTTCATTTCCATGTTTATTGGGATGGTAAGCAAGAATAGGGTCTCAAAGAAGTGACGTCACGTCCCCTTTCAAGATTAATTTCTTGGGGAAACCTTTCCCCTGACAGGGAAAAGAGAAAAAGCGTCAGTCACATTTCTTCCATATTCTTCAGCCAGATGAAAAGTCCCAAAAAGAGAGAAGCCCAGGATTAAAGGTCATCACACTTGATAAGACGCAGTGACACGTTCCTCACAGAAAATCATATTCACTAAAAAAAAGAAAAAACATAAATAAAAAAAAAAAAACATTTGGGGTTATGCACTTTGAGGGTTTTAAGAAAAAATGCATTCTTCCAGACAAAAAATGTGTTATTGAATTCCAAAGCATAATTTTAGAGCTGATCTACGCCAATAGAATTTTTGCTATTTACTGTATAGTTCTACTTGGTTAATTTAAAGAGTTTTGTCATTTTTACTGCACCATGGCGTCTAATATTTAAATAGAATTTTATTTCAGCTTAATTTCAGTCAACAAAAATGATTTGGACCGCATCTGTGAAGCCTTAAAATGCTCGAGGTTTGAGCTACTGGAAGACAAACGTAATTTTCAAACAACTTCAAGTTTTATCACAGCAGCATGACTAGACCAGGAGACCTGATAAAACTGTCGCAGAGCTTCTGTGTATCTGCTAAAGGAATGAGGACTTAATGAAGCCTGGACTAACACATTGTGCCAGAAGTGAGCCAGACGTTACACGCACACGGTGAGCGTCTGTGAGAGATTGCAGCATGGTAAAGTCTTCACAGAAGGTTTGTGGGAAAGCGCTCTTCATTCTGAATGATTGAACAGGTGGCTCTTCAGACTCGGGTTCCTCTTCCAGTGTAATTCTCTGGTGCGCTTTCACCTGTTTTATGATCCAGAAGTCCTGCAACTCTGATCACTTAATAAAGTAACAGCACACCTGTCCTCAAAGACAAAAGGTTTGTTTCAAGGTTTGTAAAATTAGGTCAGCATCTGGGGGAAAAATGGTTTTGATTAAACTGAAAGCAGGCTAAAGTGTGTCAGATGGATGTTATTTTCTCCTCATTACTCATGATAGCCAATCAGATGGAAGAGAAAGTATTTTAATTGATGTAATGCATCACAGTGACATCAATAATGCTTCTTTCACATGTGCTCTGAACTAAAGATTATGCAACTTATCATTATTTACACCAGGAGTTAGCTTCTTTTTCCAAAGCATTCCTTCAAAATATTTAGCCCCAGACATGTTTTTTCCACATGGAGACGTCTAGTGTTTGTAGATGAGAGTATTTCTGGTTACTCAGAGTGGTGTAGGAAGTCTCGGCTCTCTGCCGGACGCCGCACGCAAACACACCGCACAGTTTCATGCATTCAGCCACACAATGATTTATAATTCTCATTAGAAGTCCTTCAGAAAAACTTATGTCTGCTAAAGCAAGCCGTTTAACACATGCACAACAGGTTTGACTGGATATTAAAGGATGGATGCCAATATTTAAAATATCCACAGTTCTTTTTAAAGATTATGAATATTGTCTTGGACCAGTCTGGGAGCCACAGCTCTTGGAAATCGAGCTAAAGCTGAGGTTCTGGCACGTCTAGGTTGGATCGGTCTGTATTCATGAGGTAAACACTTCTCAGCTCATTAAAAACCTTTACCACATGGAAATATCTCTGGAGATAACATCATCCTGAGGTTCCCAGAGCAATACAGACCCAGCTCTAACGGTGTTTCTTTGCTATAGAAATGTTATCTCTGTATGTTTTAGATGTCTTCTTGATTGTGCGAGTGTTAAGTGTGAACATTCCATTTGATCACTTTCCACAAATACTGGAATGTTACTTTGGAATGTTCTCTGAACGTTCTGAAACAAGTAGCATTTAAAATAATGATACATGTCATGTGGGGCTCATGGTTTATGAACATGATTTAAGACCAGATGAGCTAATTCTACTGAAAGAACTTGTTCATAACTTTGAGAGAACCTTGCCAGAACGTTCAGAGAGGTCTTCAAGACTTTTAGCTAAATATCCAGGGATCCTCAGAAATGTCTCAAACTCAGAAATTCCTCATGAAATGATCTGAGCTCGTTCAGGTTCACTCGACTGCTCCGGAGGACAATAACAACTCGTTTGGATCTGATTCATGAGGAACCCTAAGAAATCCTCATCATTTATGTATAATGAGATTTGATCAGCTTTACCTCACCGGTGGAGACTGTTGTGTCCTCAAAGTCTGTCTAAGAGCACTGACAGAAGCACAAGCTTGCATGAGCTCACACACACACACACACACACACACACTCACCTGGCATCAGAGCGGTGATCCACAGCAGAAAGATGTTAGTGTACTCCATAAGTGCATCTGTGAATCCGTCGGTGTGTTTGTGTGCATCAGGTCCTCACAGTCAGATCTGATCGAGTCCTGGAGCACAGCAGAACTTCATCAGAGGAGGAGGAGCTCTCTCTCTCTCTCTCTCTCTCTCTCTCTCTGTCTCTCTCTCAATTCAATTCAGTTCAATTCAATTCAATTCAATATTGCTTTATTGGCATGAATGTAAATTATTGCCAAAGCTTAGTGTACATATATAGAAAAAATAAAATAAACTATAACAAAAAAATGAACATCACAGTAATGGAACTGATTATTATAACATCTTATAATATTAAAATGTAACAAATTATAACATTTGTGTGAACATTTGATACCAGTCTTTAACTTACATAGAAATACACAAACATACTAAGGATCACTGTGGTGTACAGTAGGGTCAGACACACTGAGGTCACACACACACACACACACACACATGCACAGAAGGATGCACGCACGCACACACACACACACGCACGCACACACATACACACACACACACGCACACACACATATATACAGTGGTAGACGAAGTACGCAAATCAAGTACTTGAGTAAAAGTACAGATACGTATAATAAAATATTACTCCAGTAAAAGTAAAAGTACTCCTTTTTCAATCTTACTCAAGTGAAAGTACAAAAGTACTAAATTTTGTATGTACTTAAGTAAAAAAGTACTGAAAGATAGATGTTTGCAATTTTATATAGGCTAATTTAATTTTATATACGCACTTTTTTTTTTATAATCCTATGCTCAAAATACCTGGGATTTTTTCCAAAATAACCACTATATGGAGTCAAGATATATTTTTGTTGTTGATATGGACTACGCTGATGAGAGTAATGTTCACTGTGAAGCTTACACTGTGATGAACCTGAGAGAAAACAGAGATGACCATCTGATCTTCACCAGTAACAACAAAGTATTTTAAAGTTTGTTGTTTTACAGAACATCACAGTTATATATGACATGATAATAAGGCCTGAAGTTAGGAAGAACATTTTAAGGAAAATATAATTATATTTTCTTAATGATTTTTTCCTTCTCAAACCTTGTCTGTGGTGTAAAAACACCACTGGCCAAACGGGGTGCATCTCTTCACCTCTTTGATAATTACTAGTTACCATGTTCTGAACATCACATCCTTTCTTTTCTCCCCAGATGTAATCTATATATCTATCTATATCTATCTATCTATTTATATATATATATATATATATATCTATCTATCTATCTATCTATCTATATATATATATATATATATATATATATATAGGTCGTTGAATAAAAATATTTGGACATTATTTATAAAAATTACCTCAAGTTAGCACCAGCATGCCTGCTAGACATTTAGCATTAGCTACAATATTTACTTATTTTCAGTAGCCTACGGTTCTGAATAAACATTCATGTCTGTCTAACGTTACTCGTCTAAAAAAAGCCTCAAGTCCAAATATTCATTTACCACCGATTAACTGTTTGACAAACACTTCCTGCTTCGAGATCTGAATTAAAAAAAAAATCTCAAACATACTCCGAAGTGCCGATCTGAATCAACCGAGTCGCGAACAGGCTCCGAAGTGCCGATCTGAATCAACCGAGTCGCGAACATGCGCCGAAGTGCCGATCTGAATCAACCGAGTCGCCAACAGGCTCCGAAGTGCCGATCTGAATCAACCGAGTCGCGAACAGGCTCCGAAGTGCCGATCTGAATCAACCGAGCCGCGAACATGCGCCGAAGTGCCGATCTGAATCAACCGAGTCGCCAACAGGCTCCGAAGTGCCGATCTGAATCAACCGAGTCGCGAACATGCTCCGAAGTGCCGATCTGAATCAACCTAATCGCGAACAGGCTCCGAAGTCCTGATCTGAATCAACCGAGTCGCGAACATGCTCCGAAGTGCCGATCTGAATCAACCGAGTCGCGAACAGGCTCCGAAGTGCCGATCTGAATCAACCGAGTCGCGAACATGCTCCGAAGTGCCGATCTGAATCAACCTAATCGCGAAAAGGCTCCGAAGTCCTGATCTGAATCAACCGAGTCGCGAACAGGCTCCGAAGTGCCGATCTGAATCAACCGAGTCGCCAACAGGCTCCGAAGTGCCGATCTGAATCAACGGAGTCGCGAACATGCTCCGAAGTGCCGACCTGAATCAACCGAGTCGCGAACAGGTTTCGAAGTGCCGATCTGAATCAACCGAGTCGCCAACAGGCTCCGAAGTGCCGATCTGAATCAACGGAGTCGCGAACATGCTCCGAAGTGCCGATCTGAATCAACCGAGTCGCCAACAGGCTCCGAAGTGCCGACCTGAATCAACCGAGTCGCGAACAGGCTTCGAAGTGCCGATCTGAATCAACCGAGTCGCCAACAGGCTCCGAAGTCCTGATCTGAATCAACCGAGTCGCGAACAGGCTTCGAAGTGCCGATCTGAATCAACGGAGTCGCGAACATGCTCCGAAGTGCCGATCTGAATCAACCGAGTCGCCAACAGGCTCCGAAGTGCCGATCTGAATCAACGGAGTCGCGAACATGCTCCGAAGTGCCGATCTGAATCAACCGAGTCGCCAACAGGCTCCGAAGTGCCGACCTGAATCAACCGAGTCGCGAACAGGCTTCGAAGTGCCGATCTGAATCAACCGAGTCGCCAACAGGCTCCGAAGTCCTGATCTGAATCAACCGAGTCGCGAACAGGCTCCGAAGTGCCGATCTGAATCAACGGAGTCGCGAACATGCTCCGAAGTGCCGATCTGAAAACTTCGACCAAAGAATGTAAAAAATAATTATATTTCTATAATAACTCTAACTCTACAACTCTTTGAAAGACTCAGGTCACGTATCTAAGAATAAATCGCTATAGTAAAAGAGAAATAATAAGAGGAGTGAAGTTTCCTACCACTCTGCTGTGTTTGGTCCTCACGCGCGTCTGATGCTCCGCGGCGCGTCTCCGCCCCTCACACGCGCGTTTACAGCGCTAAATTAATCATCCTTGCTAATTATTATACATTTACTTGTCAGCTTCAGGTACTTCATTTGTTATTGTTCAATTAACTGTTTGAAACAAAAAAAGGTTGTATTTCAGTAATAATTCTAAAGTATCAAAATAAAATATATAAAATAAATAATAAAAAATCTGATTTTCAGTTACAATAATTAATCCTAAATTTCGACATTAATAACTTACTTTTAGCAACATCATACGCACGCGCTCACAAGATCTCCCGGTTCTTAGTTCTGTAGACTCGCACTAAACGGTTCATTTGAATCAGTGAGTGGTCGACTCCAGAACAGCTGCAATCGGATCATTCTAATTCGTAAACGAATCGTTTGGTGCGATTCGCGATCCGATTTAAAAGTTTATTTTGAAAAGACTCAGTTCCTTCATGATGAATCAGACACCGCTTCTGCGTGTCGGAGCCATGATATAGGGAGTAACGATATGTTTTATGAAATGTAGTGAAGTTAAAAGTACGATCTTATGCTTTGGAATGTAGTGAAGTAAAAGTAAAAGTTAATCCATAAAACTACTCCAGTAAAGTTCAGATACTTGAAAAATGTACTTAAGTACAGTAACGAAGTAAAGCTACTCCGTTACTGTCCACCACTGTATATATATATATATATATATAAATTTAGTAAATCATTTTAAATGCACATGAATCAGACCGAGTGCACTTTAATCAGGCAGGCGGGGAAGAGCGCTATCAAAGCCACGCCCCCTAGGACAGTGACGCAACAATGTAGGAGACAGAAAGGGGCGGAGCTACAGGTTCTGTACACGCAACAAATAACAGCTCATAATCATTCATTCATCAATATATGAAAATATCAATTAAGACATTTTTTTACAAATTGGGATCAATTGGGATGGATCAGTCAATTTTAAAATGTTATTTAATATTTAAATTAATTCGAGCCGATTTTGTAAAATATATAACATTTTGCTCTTGCTTCAAAACTAAAGTATGAGTGGGTTTGTGTACATTAATATCTGTGTGCCCGGTAAGAACAATTGGTTGCTAAGTTGTTCTTTAAGGGTTTTGGGTGTAATATGATGTATAGATATGGCTTGGGTGCGTCCTTGAAATTTCTAAGTTTTTTTTTTTATCTTATTATGTTCCAAGTAAAGTATCAGTACACCTTTTCTTTACAAAAACGATTTGAGGAAAAATTTATGTCTGGAACATAAATGCAATTATTCACCCCAAAAATGAAAAATTGCTGATATTTCACTCAGCCTCATGCCATCTAAGATGTAGATTAGTTCGTTTCTTCATCAGATTTGGAGAAGTGTAGCATTGCATCACTTGCTCAGCAATGGATGTGAATGGGTGCCGTCAGAATGAGAGTCCAAACAGCTGATTAAAACATCACAATAATCCACAGCACTCCATTTCTGACTGTCTGACCTATAGACTGGAGTGCTGTGGATTATTGTGATGTTTTAATCAGCTGTTTGTACTCTCATTCTGACGGCACCCATTTACTTCCATTGGTGAGCATGTGATAGAATGTAGTGCTGCTATATTCTGTATGAGACCAATACAAAGGAGTTAACACGCATCAAAACTGGACAAATTTGATTTGATTGGTGTCTTACTGTAAAAGGTGCAGAAACTTATTAAACATTACTATCATTTTTCCAAAATCGGTGTTTAAAAGTTTGTTTCGAGCATGTTTAAGAACATAATAAAATTCTAAATATACAGATAAAAAAATTAAGATTCAAATGAATACAAAATAAAATGACAATAATCCAATAATTTATATATTTTTGCAAATGCATAATATAAATATATAAATTCATAGCCATTCGATTATTATTATCATTACTACTGGTTTTTATTTTGTATTCATTTTAATAATGTTTACTTTATTTTTTTAATTAACCAAGCCATATGTGTGGTATTCTACATTTATGTTAATTATTAAAAATAAAGCTTAAAATAAAAATAATTAAAGCCAATAAAAGTAGTGATTATTAAAAAAAAAAAAAAAATTATACATGTAATTGGCTTTTTCAAATATTTAAAAAGTAGTACGTATAACTATAGTGAGTAGAAAAAAAGAAAAACATAACTCCCATTGCATCTAAAAGACTAAAAACCCTGGTCTAATGCACAAACACACTTTTTTTTTTATCTACGGCATGATATTAATAAAAAAAACAAACAAAAAAAACATTAATGACTGATAATGTTCAAACGTAGTGATTCCTCGCTGGATGTGCACTTGGGGAACGGAGTACTTCGAGGAAGCTCTTTTAATGTAACACACGATGATAGCGGTTTACATCTTGACTTTATTTCCAATAACATCCACAATTCAGTGCAGCTAGAGAAGACGCGTTATAAAGCAGTGCGGATGAGATCAGTAAATGCACTACACAGAAATGATTTATTCAGTATTGCTGTATCCGCTCCCAAGTCTCGGATTGCAGGGTCCTCTTAACACTGACTTGAAAGCGTTTCCCTCAAACAGAGTCCTTTGCTTTAAACATAATAAGTTCCTGAGTTTCCGCCGATATTATTGAGCCCAGTTTGGTCATCGTAGAAATACAACACTGTTCACATCGTAGGAAATTAAATTATCCACTGAAAAACGGCGAAAAAAAAAAAAAATGGAACGGAATTGAACGAACAAAGTAAAGAGAGAAGAAAATAATTACAGGTATTTGTGACTGGCACACCCCCCATCTCCACATGGACCAATAAGATTCGCTTCTCTAAGCCCCTCCCCCATGCAGATGTGCTCACTAGCACTTCCAGCTCTGATTGGCTGGAACATCCGCCCATCAGGCTCCAGTCGGTCCAAACTGGGAGAGAGCGTCTCAGTTCTCTCCCGTTCTCTTTAAACTCAGTCTTTTCTCTCTTTCATGGCTTCCTCTCCGTCTCCTCAGGTCTTTCTCATCATCCGGCGCGTCTGCCAGGCTTGGAACTTGCTGTACGCCGCCTGAAGCATTTCCTCCAGGTGACCCGTTAGCTGTCGCAATCACAAAACACAGGACAGTATTGAGCTTCAAAATACTGATGCATGAAAAATAGTTCGATTGCATGACCTTGCAACGCTTGTAAACCCTCGTAAACGTTCACGCAATACGAACAAAATATCAAAGAGACGGAAAAAATCAACATCATACAGTACAAGCTGTTTTTATTAAACCCTCATTAAAAGTGTAATAACTCATCAGTCAGCGGTCAAAACAGAATAAACATACAATATTTAGTTTCAATAATATTGGTTCTTTGGTATTTTGGTTTATGGGGAGATTTTATGATGCTAGATATTATTTAAATTATGCACCTTTTAATCTTTAACACAAATTTAAAAAAAAAACGAATTGTGGTAAACATACAAATATTTTTTTTAAAGGTGTTCAGATAATAATTATAATAATTTCTAACAGGTATTGCATTTTTATTTAAACTGCATGAAAGACTGCTTCATTGTGGCTGATTTGTAGATTATACTTTTATTAATTTTTGTTTTCATATTTCCCAGTTATTTTTTGACTGCAAAGATCAGAAGTGTCACACTTTTTTAAAGCATTTTCAAATCATGTCTACATTTTTTAATTCACAAAAATAAAATGTAAACAAATGAAAATCTAACCACTGAATTGAACATGAAATGATTAATTCTGGGCTGTCTTTCTAATGAGCATTAATTATTCATGTAGTGCAATCCATTAGAGTAAATGGAGGGGGCGTGGCCAGAGGCGTGGCCTTACATTAGAGCTCAAATACTGCCGTTGTATCTTCTCTTGAAAGGGGCGGAGCTTCGTCACCTGGAATTTCTCCAGGTTAGATTTCATCTTTATCACCTGGTGAGCAGAAAACACAAATCACATTAGAACAAAATAACACTACCGAGTACACTAATGAAATATTAGAAACTGAAGCTGCACTTCTTCACCTTTTCCTCCAGGAAAGGAGTGCTGACGGGGAAACATGACCAGAAGTGTCGGAGCAGCTCTCCGGCGGCCATATATAAGTGCTTCAGCTCGCTCTGAACATCAGTAGGCACTAATTCTACATAAACACACACCAAAAGAGCATGCATCGGTAAAATGAGGTTTGCATTCCAATCTCAGCTGAAGCAACATTTGAGATGATGATGGGATGAACAGACAGCTGAGGTCAAAC